>NC_056730.1:122182907-122487907 GCF_019279795.1 Protopterus annectens | reverse complement strand
GTGTCTCTTTCTAGTTTTGTCAAGTATAAAATAATATCATCTGTAAATATTGCCAGCTTTTCTTGACTACCATACCAATTATATCCTTGAATTTCTGAGACCCTTATTTTCTTTTCCAATTGTTCTAAATATAATGCAAATGGGGAAAGAGGGCACCAGAATTACCCATTCTAAAGACTTAAACTTTGCCTGTCATATAAATAGAACCTGCTAGAGAGATAGGTATGTATCCCAGAGACTACCCAGTCTATGGAACAGGCTCACCATCCATGTGAAGCAGAATTCCTCCCTAACCCAATTCAAGTGCCACTTGGACAATTGGATGGGAAAACGGAAATTCATTCCTGGTTTAGAACCTATGTTTCTAATGGACACAGGTAACCTGTAAATGGTTCATCTCCCAGGACCATGCTTACACTTATCAAGGGTAGCAGAACAGAGATTTGGGATGCATGTCTATGCTTAAAAAGGCTCTTGTGATCATTAGCCAAGTAAACACCTATGAAGCTATGAACCCCTGCCTGGTTTCTCTGCTCAAGCAGAAATTATCAGAAAAGACCCCAGCCACTTTAATTTTCACCTCTGATCCCTCATATAGCCTCCTAAATAGCCTTATAATTTTTTTCAGAAAATGCAAATACTTCTATTGCCTTGCTCGTAAAGTTCCAACTTACTCTGTCAAAAGCTTTCTCTGCATGAAAACCCACCAAAAACAATGGTATTTCTTTACATTCTCCTCTGGATTATCAATGTTTTGTTAATGTTGTCAGATCTTTGCATCCACTCTTCAAAATCACAATGATCCATATCTATAAATTTTGCCATTACTTTTGTCATTCTTTTAGCCGTTGTAGATATAAACGCTTTATAATCATAGTTTAATATTGAAATGGGTCTGTATGAAGCTGGGTTCAATGGATCTTTTCCCTCTTTAGGTATTACAGCTCCCACTGCTTTCTGCCAGAATGTTGGTTCTTCTCCTCCTCTTAAAATACTGTTAAACAAAATCTTCCAGATCTTTTTCAGTTTTTTCCCTCCTGGCTTCCAGACTTCTACAAGAATACCATCTATTCTTGGGACTTTCCAGCAGGTTTGTTATACATCACAATTTTTATCTCATCTCCTCCTATCCTAACCATTAGTAACTGAGCCTCATCTACCTCTAACCTTGGCATATTTAATTCTTCCATAAACATTTGCATTTGTATCTTTTCTTGATTTCCATATTTCCCTACTTTATAGAGACTACAGTATATCTTGTTACATTCCTTGTTATAGGCTCCCTAAGTTTGGTGACAGGCCTTTTTACTTTCTGTTGCTTGAGTCACTGTGTTAAAAGATTTTGTGCTCTAGTGTTATTATCAAAAAAACAGTTGCTTGATAGCAATCTTTCTAAATTCATGCATATTATTGGGGTAATCTCTTATTTATTTCTTAGCATTCTGCAGTTGATCCTCTTCTTGTTCTGTGAGATTTCCTTTATTTTGCAATACTTTAACATTTGTCGGTTCCTCTTAATATATTTTGTTACTTCTTACCCACCACTCCCTTTCTTTTATTTCCACCCTATTTTTAAAGTCTAGGTTAATTTTATTCCACTCCCTAGCTATGTTTTCAGATGAAATTTCTATCCTCTCCAAAAGCTCCTGAATAATTTCTCCTACCCATTCCTTAAATTCTTCTCTTTTCAACAGATAGGTGGGAAAGCACCAGTGTCTCATTTTTTATTTCATTACCCTGTGTTTTTATTTTAGTTACTATTGGCACATGATCTGAAATAGTTATGGGGGGGTATCAAGACCTTCAATTAAATGCACATGATCTTGTGAAATGCAAATTCTGTCTAGCCTAGCCCAGTTTTTATATCCATCCATCCAAGCATTCATCCATCCATCCATCCTCAATCCCTTTTTCCAATTTTGCACATGGGTTCGGGGTGGCACTTCAACAGTGACAATCATCTTGAGCCAAGGTTTACACTGCCATGTGACCCCATGCCAAAAGTTTTTTATAAATTTCTCCAAAAATCTACCCTCCTTTGTTATACTTTCCCTTATGGGCCCCCTAGACATGTCTTCTCTGCTGCAAATCAGATTCCATTCCCCACATATAAGTAACATTCCTTGCTGAAAACTGATTATTTCTCACAGGTGGAATAAAAATATGTGCCATTGCAATCCTCCTCCCTTGCCAGTAGCCCCTTAGCACCAGAAATCTGCCATCATTTTCTGTTTATTCTCTTCTATCACTATTGGAGCTCCTCTTGCAATTAATATAAGTACTCCTTTTTACCTGTGTCCCAGGTATTCTATCAAATAACCATACTGAAAACCTCTCTTTATCAAATTTAGTTCTTTCCAAGCATTTCTCCTGTAACATAAGTATTTGTACTATACATTTTTTAATACAGTTCACTTATCTTTCTTTTGTGTATTTATCTAAGGGACCATTGGCCTTTAAAGAGATTACGGAAAGCATCATTTCATTAAAAAGATATTATTCCCACCTTTTATCTGTAACACATTTTTTGTTAAATGTCTAGTTACAGCTTTTGTGTTACATGGGTACACTGTTTGGCAGGTTGAACTTTTATACAGTTGTTTCTTGTCCTATCCATTTCAGCCTATGTCACATCTTACAAAACGTTTTTTTTTACTGAAAGCCCTCAAAAAAAAAAACACACCCTCCAATTCTCCCCTAAAACCTATTATCTTAATACTAATAGACACAACTATGTACATCTTCAGATATTGAAGTTTTACCTTCCTTATAGGAACAAAAGTCCCAAACTGACAGCCACGCTTACAGACTTGAGTAAACCTGAAAGAAAGATTATGCATGCTAAAACACATGGTGCAGCCTGTGCTTCAACTAAGTGCTAAATGTTTTTTTTTCCTAGCTGTATTGCTCTCCCAGCTGGGAAAACCCTTGAATGCTTTCAGAGAACAATATGTTCTAGTCAATGTCTCTTTTTTTCCTCAACCATTCACTCTCCACCAGACTGTAGCAATCTTCTCCTTATCAGATTGTATCCATGGAGACATGAAAACCAGATAATCAGTTTCTGTTTATCAGTTTGTTTCCATGGAAACATGAAGACCAGCTGCAGAATTGCTACTAAGCAAACAAGTATTTGCTTGAAAAACCCTCATAATATTCAATATTCTTTTTCATTTACTTTCTCTCCTTTAAAACTTGTTAACAAGGGCTAAGACTATGAGCTTTTAATGAGCTTCTTCCAGTAGTACATGGTTTGATTCCCTTAACCTTCATATGCCTGCTATGTACAACTCATTTAACCAGACAGTGTTGCAGCAATGCTGCATGCCTATTAACCACCTATAAATGTAATGTGATTCGACATCTTGAAAAAGGATAATCACCATTGTTTATTAAATAGTCCTTTAGGTGCTGGGTAAATGTGTGGGTGTTAGCTATTATTCTTTTTCCTTCTTTCTTTCTTTCTTTCTTTGTTTCTTTCTTTCTTTCTTTCTTCTTCTTTTGTGCCAAATATCCTGTTATAACAAAAAAAAAATTAAAATGCTGGATATTTAAAAAACCCTATGATTTCTGCAAGTCAGAACTATACCGACCTAAGGTTTTAACATATTCTATTTGGTAGTATTAGAACAAATTGCTCTGTATATGCCTCATATTTGCCACATTCTCTAGGATTTGGAAGGCAGTTTTTGTTACTTTTTTAGAACATTATGGAATTAATTGTACCACCATACCTTCACCCAACCATCTTGGATAACCCCAGATACAAAGAGATAGATGGAAATATCCATACAATCTGGAATGCAAGACAGAGCCAATGCATGGTGATGACCAGAGCTGTAGGGAAAGCATAGGAACTATGTAGTGAAATCACTTTTAGCATGGCCTGTGTTACAAAATATATGAATAATCTGCAAGTGAGATCCAGGCAAAGCACAGAGACAAGAGTGTTGTCAAGAGCAAACAGCTATAGTTGAGGAACTCTCCTGTGAGAAACAGCATTCCTAAAATTTTGGAATGATTCTTTAATCAGAAGTTGTTTCTAAATTCATTGCATTGTACTTCAAAGCAGAATTCACTACTTCATATCACTTTGCTGTAATTATAAGCTTTATGTGCTAAATGGACTACAGTTCTAGGGATTAGGAAGAGCATATGCAAATAAGTTGCATAATGCAGTACTGATTTTGATAATACAGCTTTTCTGACACACAGTGACACGGTGCACTCTGTCAATCAAGTAGTCAGCCAGCTAGTCTGTCAGTAAGGATCGATCAGTGGTGAAAACAGACCTATGCACATTCTGGTGCCCACTTATTTGTCAGTAAAACAACATATGTTAGTCATTCTATGTTCATTCCCCCAAATCTCTGTATACTCACTGGTAACATTGGGTAAATCAACCCAATGCATTCAAACAGATCAATGCATCATCTTCTGCATGTTTTTCCATAACCCATCTCTCGGCATTGCTTTTTCTTCCTAGCTCTATAAATCTCCATAATTAGTGTATGATCAAACAAATTACATAGCCCTTAAAACATAATAAACTAGTACCAAAAGAAGAATCCTGCTGTAACTATCACTAGTCATGCAGAACAGCAAAATGAGGAGGTGGTCCAACCCAGCCTTGTTGAACTGCCACCTGCTGCCTGATTCAGAAGTTTTACAACTAAAGTTGAAACAGAACTTTCTATAATTTCTATGGAAACTTGAACCCAGAAACACTATATCACTAGCTTTGACTACTCAGGTGTGCTCTGTGCTTGGCTGCCCCTAGATTCCCCCTACCATTACTAAAACATTTCTTTTTTTCCCTATTTTGTGTAGATATTTAGGTAAACAAGAGACTATCATATAAACTTATTATTTCAGAAATGCTAAGCATATTATTTCTTAGGTACTTTAATAAGCAAATTGTTCTTTAAATCTTTATAGGAAAGTGAAACATAGCTATGTGATTGATGCGGCCATTTGTGAATAATGGTATTACAAACATTTCTTCAGCCTACACTGCTTTTTTCCATAGGAAAAGTAATCACTTTTAAATCTGTAAACAGTAATATATATACTCTCATCTCATATCACAGATCACCCACACTGGTCTAAAATGTCATCAAACTCTCAAGCTAAATGTAATGTGATTCAGAGGACTCCTAGGGACATACATACATACATAAGCTTGATATGTTTTTAGCTGTGCATAATGTATCTAAAATCTACACTTTTAAATTTTGAAAATGTAAGAAAGCAAAGTGAAAAATACACAAGGGACTAAAGATCCAGTGACAACAGATTAGCCTTGGTCAATTTGTATTCTCTTTATCCCTCGGTCTTACACACACACACACACACACACACACACACAAACAAACATGGGCAATGAATGAAGAAGGGGACTGACTTCCATTCAATGTGTTAAGATAAAAGTCATCTGATATTGTTTTGGAAAAATGATGCACCTCTGCTTATCTCATGGCTGATCGTCAACTGATTTTTTTAAAAGGATGTGCAAAACAAGATTTGTGTAAGGCTATGAAGCTGAAAAGAGAGTGCCAGTAGTCAGTAACATATTTATCATGTGTTATAGTTGAGCTACTGATGACATATCATCTGCCTGGTTGGCTGGACTGAGCAGTACCGATTCCTTTTTTTTCAATTATGGACTTCTTAATGGTAAACTGATCGCTGGGAGATATTCACAGCTTTGAATGCCAGGTTTCCACATTCTGTTATTTCAAGACCTAGTGTGCCAGACAAAGCAAGATTGTAATAGTGGTATATGCAAATAAAGTATAAGTGTCAGAAAGTTTTGTTTGGTATTATATCTAACATAATGTACGCATAAGTAAGTTGTAAATTATGAAGAGTGAGTGAGTGAGTGAGTGAGTGAGTGAGTGAGTGAGTGAGTGAGTGAGTGAGTGAGTGAGTGAGTGAGTGAGTGAGTAAGTGAGTGAGTGAGTGAGTGAGTGTGTGAGTGAGATATGCTGGGTTTAATATGCATTTTGAGTTTGCGCTTGTATATGTGTGAGTGTTTTTTACTTGCATGTGAGTGCACGTATGCTTGTGTGTGTGTGTGTGTGTGTGTGTGTGTGTGTGTGTGTGTGTGTGTGTGTGTGTGTGTGTGTGTGTGTGTGTGTGTGTGTGTGTGTGTGTGTGTGTGTGTGTGTGTGTGTGTGTGCGCCCATATTAGCACTGACATATCAGTGTAACTGTTAAAAACCAGGGATAGCCAGTGATAGCCATACCATTTCTTCCCCTGATTACAACAGCACTCTAGAATCTGAATAAAATGCATATGGGTGGGTACTGCTCAGTTTCTGAGCTTGGCTTCTGCTACATACGTACAATCAACTGCATTACTAGCTGAGTTAAGTACAAACTTGCAGTGTTAAAGATTGTACTACATTTTATTTTATTTTTCTGTGTATTTAATTGTTTCATTGGTTTGTGTCTCTCTGTAGTTATTTATTTTTCTATTTAATTGTTTCATAGAACACTGTGGTCTCTCTCTGTCTCTGCAGCTAGTTTCCTGCTCACCCTCCCTGTTCTTGTTCTGGTATTAATCTTGGTGGTTTTGGAATTGCCTGCCCCTCCTGTAAATTTGTGTTTGTATACTCCTCCCGGTTCTATCTCATTTGATCACTCAACCGAGTACAGTGAGATCATATTTTGACTTCAGACACTCCTACCAGTCCCATTTGTTCAGCTCTATCCCAGCTCTATTCCAGTCTAGTGTCACTAGTTCATTCTACTTAATACAGAAAGAACATCTGTGAAGGGCAAGCCACTAAGGTCCTTAATTTTAAATTATCTTCTGTTTCTCATTTCTCCCTTTCGACTTTCCAAAAAAAAAAATTTCTAAGCTTGTTTCCTGCCTGTCCTGTAACTAGTTTAGTCCAGATAGAGATAGGACTGTTTTAAGCTTCTGAGCCCCCAAAGCCTTTCGGTGTTGGAGGGAAGTCTTCAAGCTTATCAGTGGGAGTGTTAAGCGCTAGGTAGCCTATATACCACAAGAGTGGTTTCTGGCCCAGAAATTGTAGATTATTAGCTGTTTGGGCAGTTTTTCCATCTCTTTCAACTTTCGGGTTTAAAAGCCTGCATTTGCACTTGTTTCCCACCTTTCCTGTGACTAGTCTAGTCCAGATACAGATTTGCTCTATCCAGGACTGTTTGTAAGCTTCTGAGTCCCCTAAGCCATTCTGTGTTGGAGGGAATAATTCTAGCTTATCAGTGGGAGAGGTAAGCACTAGGTAGCCTATCTACCACAAGATCCAGGTACAGATTCTTAATTTTAGCACTTGTTCAGAACTTGTTGTTAGCACTAAATAAGCTACAAATTACTACAGCACTCAATCTTCCTCTTTACCTAGAGAAAAACAGTTTTTGTAGTTACTTTCTTCACTTGCTTAGAGAAAAACAGCTCTTATACTCACTTTTCTCACTTGTCTAGAGGAAAGTAGTTTTTTATTCAGGCATGTCCAAGGGTCAGCTCTCAGTGTTCTCTCCTGTCTATCTGATGAATCTGGGTATCTTGAAGCAATGTAGAAATTGGCTCATGTACACAGACAACCCTCTCCTCCTACCACCCAACACCACAACCTATGAGAGATGCACTTATCTAGCCAAACTGGAGGTAAAGCTCTCTCGAACCAAGACTGCACTTGACAGTCAAGAGGAGAAGGTAAACACTTGCACCACATCACACTCATTACATAGTCCCACTCAACCTACACCACCAACATCCACACATAAAAACACAAAAACGTTTGCAGAAGCTCTGAATAATAATCTGCTCAAGTAACGGAGACCTCCAAAGCAGAAACAAAAGCAGCCTCCACTCCCCAACACAACTTAATTGACATATACCCTACAGACTTAGTGTGCCAATAAACCACAACCCATAAGGCAAACCAATGTACCCAACACACTAGTCAAATGTGACTCTATAGTCAGGCACACTGATGTCCCACTCAGCAGGCTAAACAAGGAGAAGGTTACTGTCAGGTGCCAGGATACGCCATATAACCCACGCACTCAGGTCACTTCACAACAAGTATAAATATGACTCTGTCATTGTCCATGTTGGTGTGAACGACCTGAGGCCTACCTCCCTGGACTACATGAAAAGAGACATGGAAGAGCTCTACGATCTTGCAGCCCAGGCAGGTATGACCCTAGCCCTGAGAAGCATCCTGCCATCACCAAGAATGATAACGCAGTACAAGGACAAAATGATTGACTTCAACAATTGGCTAAGCTTCTGGTGTCATTCTAAGGGGATCCAGTATCTGTCTGCCTGGGACAACATGGTTAACAGACCACGATGCTTTGCCAGAGATGGCCTGTACCTGTCACCCCTGGGATTCCAGATACTGGCTAAGGGTCTTGCTGCCTCTATAGTGCCTTTTTAGGCAAGGTGCAAATGACAAATTCACCACCATAACAGGAACAGGCAAGAGAAAACTGAGGGTAATGCTACTCAATGCTAGAAGTCTAAATCTCAAAATGCACTCACTCGAGGCACTCCTTAAAATGGAGAACATCGATATCTGTGCAGTGACTGAGACCTGGTTCAAGGCTCTATAGAGCACCCCTGCATTACCAGGCTATAACTCATACCACAAATTTCAGCCATCTAACCTGGACCAAAACATCAAAGGCGGAGGTGTGTCAATATTCATTAAGGATATCCACACCTCCAGGCTAGTTGCACAGCATAATGCATCCAATGTTATCCAAGTGTAACTAACTCTGGGCAAAACTGCAATCCAAATTGTAGCTTGCTACAGATCCCCCACCATGCCCCAGAATTCCCACTCTTCTTTTCTTGATATACTGGAAAATATTAGGGTTCAACCAATCACCATAATAATGGGTGATTTCAACTACCCCACCATTAACTGAGAAAACTACTCATGTACCAACTCCTTCACTCAACACTTTCAAGAATTCATAAATTATAATGCCCTGGATCAACTTATCCACACCCCCTCTAGGGGCAACAATATCCTAGACCTAGTCATTACCAACATGAGTGACCAGTATTTCACATCTGAAATCAACTCCTCGTTGGTCAGATCTAACCATAAGCTAATCACTCTAGATATCCACATCTCGCCCCCACCCACCATTAAGGAAACCATGGTAAAAAAATTTCTCCAAAGCCAACTTCTTAAGACAGAAGTGGCAAACCTCATGACATACATGCAGATGGACAATACAGTTACGACTGCTGAATCCTACACAAATGCACTCTATAAGCACTTACACAAGTGTATGGATTGTGCTATCCCAAACAGAACTGTTGCAAAAGGGAGTAAAATCCCATGAGTGGAGGAGCTCCCTGGTCAGCCTCAGTAAGAAGCTGAGATCCTTATAAGATCCTCCAAAGCTAGCTATGAAAACAAAATTGCCACTGATTCTAAGGGCAACCACAAAGCATTCTATGGCTATGTCAAGATTCTCAATGGCAACACTCAGATCTGCTCTGAGTTACAGCACAATGTCATGAAAATTACAGAACCAACTGATATTGCCTATATTCTGGCAGATAGGTTCAGTGCTAACTTTACCCCCCTCTCACCCCCTAAATGGCCCATATATATACAGGAAAATGCAGAGTTTCTGTAATCACATCTATGCAGGTAAAAGCTGCACTCTCTAAAACCAAAAACACAGCATCTATGGGACAGGACAACATCCCAGGCTGCGTTTTTCATGAACTTCAGAACAAACTGGCTCCCCACCTAAGTGCCATGTTCAATCACAGTCTCACATCAGGCTTTGTGCCCACTGAATGGTGCACAGCAACAGTTATCCCACTTCACAAAGGGGGAGCCACCACTGATCCCAGGAACTATCTCCCTATTAGGCTGGTGAGCCTGATCTGGAAGGCCATGGAACGTATCATCATGGAACTCATAAATAAAGACATTGGTAACCTCCAAACTCTGGACCCCACCAAGTTTGGGTTTATGAAAGGCAGATCATGCCTTCTGAACCTGATCGACTTATTTGAGGCAGTCACCAAAGCCGTAGATGAGGGTAAGGTGGTTTACACAGCCTATCTTGACCTCGTCAAGGCTTTCGATACCATCCCTCCTTCTGGAATTAAAGCTAAATTCACTAAACTAGATATAAATCCCTATGTCACAAGATGGGTTGCCAACTGGCTCACTGACAGACCCCACACTGTAAATGTTGCAGACTCCAAATCTGACTGCAAACCAGTGATAAGTGGAGTACCACATGTTCAGTCTCTGGACCTCTCCTGTTTGGTATCTACTTCTCTGAAGTACAGGCTAACACAGAAGGCCTCTGGCTAAAGAAGTTTGCAGATGACTGCAAACTAGGAGCCATAGTCGAGTCCCCAAATGATGTGGACATCTTACAGAAGGGCTTCACTGAGACAGATGCCTGGTGTCAGAGGCATGGCATCAAGCTCAATGCCAAAAAGTGCATTGTCGTCCCCTTTGGTAAAAGCTCTATACCCATGAATTACCACATAAATGGTAGTCTACTTAATGCTAAATGTGTGACAAGAGACATTGGGACCCAGGGGGACAGTAGTCTCTCCTTTGATAATCACATCACCACAGTATTCAGGAAATCCTTCTATGTGCACACCTCATCACACAAGGGTTCTCATCCAGGAAAAAAGAGGTAATTGTTCCCCGCTACTCGGCACTCATTAGACCCATTATAGAGTACAACGCCCCTTTTGGAATGTACCTTACAAGATATCTGCAACCACTGGAAAGGCCACAGATGTACCTCACAAAGAGGATTACTGGCCTCAAACAGATGTCCTACACTGACTGTCTCAAAAAACTCCAGCTTTACTCTGTAGCATATCACCTACTCTGAGGAGATCTCTGCCTAACATATAAAGCTATGTTAAACCCAGAGCTGTTGGACATGCTACACCTTAAGACATCCCAATCCCTCCAAGCTACATGCTCCAAGGATGTAAATCTTGTCACCACAATAAACAGGACATGTTGGAGGGATAGATTCCTGTCCCAGAGACTTCCTATTCTCTGGAACAAGCTACCCATCTATGTCAAGCAAAGTTCCTCATTAGCACTCTTCAAGAAAAATCTTGATGAGTGAATGGGAAATAGGAAATATACCCTGGGGATCACTTCTGTGCCTCTGCTCGACAGGGGTACAGGAAATTAACTTTCTTGGGTGGTGTAAGCTAGGGAACCTTGTTGGCTAGTCTTACTTAGGCCCTTGGGTCAATAGCCTAGAACCTACCTATGAACCTACAGTTAACTTTAGCTCCACATGAAACTGTGGTGTGTGTGTGTGTGTGTGTGTGTGTGTGTGTGTGTGTGTGTGTGTGTGTGTGTGTGTGTGTGTGTGTGTGTGCGTGTGTGTGCGTGTGTGTGTGTGTGTGTGTGTGTGTGTGTGTGTGTGTGTGTGCTGTGACCTGCTTGTACATTTGAAATGTTGTGTTTCAATAGTATGAGTTGCAAAACCTTCTCTTAAAAACATATATTTCAGACCTTGATTTTCACAATCATGCACTTTATCTCACTGTATCATAACAAATAAAACAGAGGGAGAAAGAGTGAGGGGTGCAAATTGTACAGTGATTATTGGAGGCAGCCTTCTATTTATATTCATGTTTTAGTTGTTAATCCCTAGTTTTTATTTTGGAATCCACATTATGCAATCTCAGTAAAGTTCTTGACTGATTTCATATTTTGAGCTTTTAATAAACATTAACTTTTTCTACATTCATAATTTCACTTTTATTAATTGCTATACTGCTGGCCTGTGGTATTTTATCTGTCACTACCCTAGGTGCATTCATTCCTTAGTGTTAAAGATGCCTTTGCATGTTCTTTCATGACGTGGATGTGTAACCTTTGTAGAGAGGAAATTCCCTCGGGACCACAGTCTGATTTATTGTATACATAGGTGAGACCCTAGGAAACAGTCTATCTTTAAATGGTCGTAGAAGTTCTGAACCTCAGCATCCTTGGGTGGACAAGCACTCAGAGAATTGTGCAATACACGGCACTGTGCATATAATGAGTACATATCAGCTACACTTCTAACCTGATTAATGTTCCACAGGTGCTAAGCCACCTGAACCTGTTCCAAAGATGGCTACCCTCAGTGCCTTCAGTAAAAACAGTAACTAGGAGAGAGACTGAAGTGTCATCACGGTATACCTGAGAGGCAATCCTCAAAAGAACAGCAGGGTGATAAGGTCACTCACATTAGATTTTGGTAGAGATCGTCATATAGAAAAACTGCACCCTTTTGATCCATCTTTGAGTAGCTCACTTTTTGTATGTGCTTAACTAGTCATGCATACTCAGTGCAATCATCTAATAGGCAATGGAGACATATGGAGTATTGGTGTTTGTGTGTGCTTACATGCCACTGTGTCAGGATCTCTGCTTTGCACTGTTTCAGAAAGCTTAAACCTTTATGAGGATAATTTGCATTCTGCAATAGAAGTCATCTTAATGTGGAATTGTCCCTGATCCTCAACTCAAAATGGATAACCAGGCATCAGCTGCATGTTCTTCCTTCTCCCAGCTTGTCCTGAGGTACTCAGGCTACTACAAAGTCTGTAGTAGCTATAGGTACAGGTGGGTGACCTACCCCTGCAACATTGGGCTAGACATATTTGGCTAATTGGTTACATGTAGACTCAGGCTGGACTCCTTTCAGTTTCTATTCATACTCTGTGAGGTTCTGTTCAGATTAATAACACAAAAAAGTGCTTAAATCGTTCTAGGAAACAATGTCACTTTTACCTAGTGAGTCTTTAGTTATAAAGAAGAAATAAATAAATGCAAACATATGAGAACAATACAGGCATAAAGTGAAAACTTGCTCATAAGGAAGAATGGTTTACTTTGCAGTTCATTTCTTCTATGCAGAATGGGGATCTACCAAATGACGGAAAATAAATTCTGGCCTTCAATAACCTTTCAGATGTTTATAATAGCAGTAAAACCCCAACAAGGCAATGAAAACACATTTAAATGTCACTGAAAACAGACAGATATATACAAATAATGTAATGGTAGCATCACTAATGAATTTTTGGGTTCTAAATATTTTCCCTATATTCTTTGAACTTTATATTAATAATTATTATGAGGGGAATACAGGCTTCCACTCTGGAAACACTGTGAACTACATTAGAGAATACTATAGAATATTAGGTGCTAGATGCAGTTAACGTTTGAAGCAGGCAAACCATATCACATATGCAGTTTAACAGGAAATCCCATGAAACTGCCCTCATATAAAAATAAAATGCTGATTCATAAAGAAATAATAATTAAACAAGTAAAAAAGCTGCACTGAGCTCACCCTCCTTTGAAAGTTAAAAAAATGTGATACCACAGTTTGCAGATTTAGGTATATAACAGGAAACTGTCTGCAAAATAGTAGTTTAATTTAAACTAAGTCATTACTGCTAAAACGTACCATTACTGTTTTTAAATGTCAGTATTAGTTCTCATAAAGACCACGATGTCAGCCTATTACAACAGTTATTTATTTACTTCTTTATTAACTTTTTGCATAAATTAATTTATGAAAAAATACACATAACATTGTTACATAACAGTCAAAATCAAATAAGTTTTAATGTCGATATATGTGTTGCTGCTCATAGTAAAGTAGCAGTGACGTACAAGCAGGTTTGCATAGTAAAGTGTCAACCATAAGTTAAATTTTATTTATTTAGTTATGGTTTGTTGAACAGGTTAGTTCCAATAGGCCTCTCATCAAGGGAGACTTATGGTGGAATTTATACTGACTAGTGAAAATTTAGTCAGGGCAAATTGCCCTACTCTTTTCTGGAAGTGTAGTGGGTTTGTTCCATCTACTTAATTTACCATTAAACTCAGACAGATGGTTCCCCTATTTAACTTCTTGCCCAAAGGACGACAATAATAATCCCATTAGATGGTATGGGAATAGAACCCACAATCTTATGATCTCCCAGCATCAGAAGCAAATCAATATATTTCAAGCAACTGACAATGCTTAATTGAATGATTGAAGTAAATGACTTTCCAAAAAGATAAATGAATACAATCTTGCTTTCAATCTAAGCTTGGTATTTTTATGAGGTAGTTGCTGCAGTCATTTAACTGCAGTGGTGGTGCTGCGGTAGCATTGTCACCTCACAGTAAGACGTTGTCCTGTTCGATTCTCAGCTAAAGCATCTTCTGTGTGGTGACATGCATGAATGGCCGTACCTTCATTGAAGGTTGTGCGTCAGGGCTGGCAACTCAGTACGTAAAAATCTACTGCCAATCATTAGTGGACCGGAGTTCCACTGTGGCAACCCCTAACCGGGAAAAGCCAAAAGATACAGCAAGGTGCTGCAGTCATTTAAAGGGAATTTATAACTCTTCCAAGTGGTTACTGATATCTGAAATTGAACAAATTCCTACAAAATGCAACTCTGTCTGCTAATGAATTAGAAAGACTTTGGGTCCTAGTCTGTAATGAGGAATTGACATTACTACCTGTACTGGGTTAGAACCTAGTAAACCTAAAGTTTCATTGCCTAGTTCTTCTACTATAACAGCCAGAACTCAACCATGTCAATGACACACAAACATTCTCCTACTTAGATTTTGCCTTCTTCACACAGAAGGCCAAGTAGGCTTCACAGAAAATTTTGATTGCAGAGTAGTTTATGTCCATTTGTAGGAGAGGGACTTTGGTTACATGCATGACAGTTTAGCTCTTTTAATTGGAACAAAGTAATTGTTATTTAAGGATGTGAATGAGAGGTATTTGCAGTAAAGTATTATTAGTTCAGAAAACACTGGTGGTGATTGTGATAAGTCAATTTAATTCAAATAGAGGAAATGACAGGAAGCTTGTTCAGAACTTGCTCAAGTTGGAAAGAACTACAAGGAATATTAAATACTTAAGGAAATATATGGCTAACCTAAGTGTATGAGTGAATAGGCCTTAGTTTTAACCAAAATAATATTTCTCTGGTGGAAAATTATTAGAGGCAAACTGACTTTCAATGGTAGGGAATCTGAGATGAACTATAGTTGATGGTGAGACAAATGAACAAATGAGCAACAAGCAAATTGAGCATGAAGATCTACCTCTGGATTTTTAATTACTGCATAGATGGTCCAGGGAAATTAAGTGAGAGGGTGAGACCTTTTGTTTCATACAAGGCAAGATTAAGAACATCCCAGGAAGGTCAGTTAACCTTAGTTTGCAGCAAGATAAAGCACGGCGGATAAGAAGAGCTTCTCAGGACCATGATAGATCTAAGCACCATTTACTTAAGTGCAACAGTAACCTGACAAAAGTGTGATTATTAAAAATGGCAGAAGAAGGTAAATGTTTACTAATCACAGAGCAGAAGATTTGGCTTTAAAATGATTATCCAGACCACCAGACCATCTATGCTTATAATGATAACAGTGCAGTTAGGTGGTGTGCTATGTTAAGAGGGGCAGAACAGCAATGCATTGGGGCAGTTTAAGAGTGCTGCAGAGGGGTACTGGTTGTATCTCCTATTCAGAGAATGAAGCAGTGAAGCAGTACTGGGGAAAATGGGTAAAAAAGTGATGTAGTTACAGGAAGAAAATATGTGTGTGGAGTTGCGCATTGAGGCAACGTGCTTTGAAAGGCCTAAAATGTAGTTTGGAAACTATTTGCCCCCACCCCAAGAATGTATATGAGGTAATGTGGAACAGCAAGAAGTAGCAAGGTGGTGAGTAAGTGAAAGAGTGAAATGAAACAGGAAGAAAACTTAAACAAGATAAAGGAAGATTCAGAAATTACTATCTCAAAGATGGAGTTGCTATAAGAAAGGTTACATCAAAAGCTGGATAAAATGGTAAGGAAGCAGGAGTTTAGCAGGGAGGACTGGAGGTACTGGATCAGCATGAGGATGAGAAGGGACCGATCCACATTGAGAAATGAGGGCACATGAATCTAAGGCTAACAATATATCCAGATGAGTAAATAAAGAGGTGTTGCGGAAGTCTGTTGATGCACTAAAGAAATCCTATGTCTACAAAAAGAAAACATATAGATAAAGGGAGGGAGGGATGAAAGGAATAATGTTGCACTATTACACTATTGTTCTCTGCATTACAATGTTTCTTTCTAAATACTTGGTACTGGGTGGACTGATAGGATTGAATTGTGGTGTGATACAATGTTTCTTTTTAAATACTTGATACTTGGTGGACTGATATGGATGAATTGTAGAGTGATATGGAAGGACAGCTGATGGATTGATCAAAGGCATGGAGGAAGAAATTGTTGCTTGCCTTCATTGTCAGAGGGTACAAAAAAATTTCAAGAGGATGTTTTTCTGGTAAAAAAGAAAAAGAAGGAACTCACCTATATAGGTGACCAATGTTTTTGCATGTACTATAAAATGTTGCAGTATACAGGTGTATGATGGAAGAATCACATTCAGCATTTTTTCAAAGTATCTCTTCTGAAAAAAAAAATGCTTTGTTAAATAAAACACATTTATATAACATGACAAAATGAAGATGCAATTTTTGTTGCAAAACTGTATGCACATATATGTATGCATGCATGTGTGTGTGTGTGTGTGTGTGTGTGTGTGTGTGTGTGTGTGTGTGTGTGTGTGTGTGTGTGTGTGTGTGTGTGTGTGTGTGTGTGTGTGTGTGTGTGTATGTGTGTGTGTGCGCGTGTGTGTGTATGTGTTGACAATATTTAATTTTTTGTTTTCTTTATTTCTTTCTACAGCAGTTGATAGTGGCAGTGGCCACTCTCTGGTGGAGGATAGAATATTGGTAGTGGTAAAAGTTACTCCCAAAGTCTGCTGTCTGTAAGTGGAGAAAATATTGAAGTTGATAGAAATTATTCCTTAGGAACCATTTGGCATAGCTCAGAGTACAAGATGGTGGACTTGGGGAAAGGGGTAGACAGGTTGAAAGCAGGCCGATGAAGGAGATTTAGGCTAGGTAAACAATCATACTGAAATGAAGATTCAGTGCAAATATTCTGAAATATAAGGAGGTTAAAAAATTCTAATAAGTCAAGGAGACAGTTTTAAATGGTAGAGAGGGTGAGGATGACAGGTAGTAATTTTATAAATATGAAACAACATTGAAAGTAAGGGAAATTAACAGAGTACTGAAGATGAAGTTTAATAAAAAGGGGATTGACTGTGCCATGGAAGATTAGAAGGGGAAGACATCATTATAAAGATGATATAGCATCATTATAGGAATTGATGGAAACAGAAAAGTGGGGTGGTGGGGAGTGGGGTGGATGCCATTGAAATACAGGAAAGAGGATAACATTGTGTTTTTTGGAATCTTTTATGGAATGGATTTTCTTTGTTTTTATTTTATATATCATTATGTGGACCAGATTGGTCTCACTAGGTTAGTAGCTTTTTTTCGGGGGGGGGGGGGGCTAAGGTGATATTTATACTACTAGGGGAAATTTGGCCAGGGCACTGGAGAACTTCTCCCACTCAAAACCTTGGAGGTAATGAGATAGCATGGACATCTTGTTTCTAGCAACTGGCAGCTTGGAGGATAGAGTGCAACATGGAGAGAATTGTGGAAGGCACTCAGGTGAACACCAGTGCTGCAGAGAGTTCCAACAAAGTTAAGGAAGATTTAGACATTATTCTTCAACAAAACCTGTTTTCTGGTTTTGAAGAAGAGAAGTCAACAAGCATGACTTCAGTTATTCCGACCCTGCAGTTGGAAGGGTTGTGGAATAAGATATTAAAGGAAATGTCGATGCAAAGGAAGCCAGAAAATGAAGAGGTTTCATGGGGAGATACTATGGTTAAAATAAAAAAAAAAAAAGAAGCAGAATTGATCTTAAAAGATGATGGTATAGTGGAAAGCATTTCATTTGCAGAAAATGCGAAGAAAGGCACTAGGGAAATAACAGAAAAGGAACAGAAAGTAGAAGAGAATGTGCAGTGGAAACAAGTGGTGAGAATGCAAAATAAAGAATAACAAAAACTGGATAAGCATGGAGTTTGGGACAATGTAATGGTTCTTTTGTGTATAAAAGCAAAAAAGTAAGAGCTTTTATTCTTATAAACAAATACACATTTTAAGACATTATATTTGAGATTGCTTATGCAATAGAAAATTTTAGAATATAAAAAAGAAGTACTGTCATCCCTGGAAGTTATTTGTGATAAAAGCATTTAAAAGGAAAACAAAAATGAAGATGCATACGCAATTTCAAGTGGAAGTAGAAAGAAAGACTTTAAATGGCATTTAAAATGTTTATGCAAAGAAGTTTGGACTTTACAAAATATTTATGATAAAAGGGGTTTATAGACTGGTGAATGGGAATGTAATATTGTGTTAAAATAGAGAAGGATAAAATTATGCATATTCCAAGTATGACATATGTTGAAGGAAATACTGGAAGGGTGTTGTAAAATATTGGGGACAACCCAAACCATGTTTCCTTTGTGGAGAAGATAGACATTTGATATAAAATTGTGAAAAAAGACATTTATATTTGGGGGAATTAGGTGATGACACAAAAAATGAAGTGAAATGTTATAAATGTAACAAAACTGGGCAGTTATGGCTGGATTGTAAAACTGAAAATAAGAAAAGTGAAGGAAAAAAAGAAAAAGTACAAAGAGAAGAAATGTTAGAAGTGGTTGAAATAGAAGAAAGGTTAGATAAATACTTACCTCATCATATTATTGCACTCCAACTTCACAGACTCTTTTCTATACCACCTCTTAGTTTTCTCCCTTTACTCATACTCTTACTAAAAATAAACTCACTCTTAAGCTCTACTTCTCTATCACTTGTACATACGTATATATTACTTGCTCATGTTTAAATATCTCTCCCTTTTACAAAATCCTCTATATCAATAATTCTCTTTGAAAGCTCAGTTGCTGCTTATTTTCTCACTGTAAAAAGAAAATACTACTATGATGTGTATTATACTTTTATGTATCATTATATCATTATCATTATGTGTTGTGAATTTCCTTATATTGGAGAGTGAAGTTTATGTACTTTACATTGTCTGTATTGGAGTGTTTCTCCTTGGGTCTCCCCTGAAAGTGGGTCTCTGGCCCAGTTGGACTAACCTGGCTAACAAATGTCAAATTGTTTGTGTCTTTCGGCTTTTCCCGGTTAGGGGTCACCACAGCGAAACTCCGGTCCGCTAATGATTGGCAGTTGATTTTTAAGTACCGGCTTGCCAGGCCTGATGCACAACCTTCAATGAAGGTACGCCCATTCATGCATGTCTCCAAGCAGAAGACGCTCTAGCGGAGAATCGAACCGGACAGCGTCTTACTGTGAGGCGACAACGCTACCTCAGCACCACCACTGCGGGTGCTAACAAATGTCAAATAAATAAATAAAAATAAAGAAGATAAAGAAAGAGATGAGAAAGAAGGAATCAAAGAAAATACTGAAATAAGTGATAAGGAAGACATAAATTGGGAAATAGTTAAAGGGAAAAAAAGAAGAATTCAATTGGTAAAGAGGTAAAAGATATAAAAAGAAAATTTAAAAGCATAAGCATAAAAGTTAAAGAAAGGAAATGGATGAGAAAAAATATAATTATAATCTCTAGAACATTAAGGGAAAGGGGAAATAATATGTTTAGGATGCTTTCTGTGAATGTGAATATAATTAGAAATATTGTAAGAAGAATAGGGGGTTTGGAAAGGTGTAATAAATATAATGTAGATGTAACTGTATTAGAGGACACAAAGAGTTTTATCAAATGAAGAAAGATTACAAACAGAGAAGTTATGGGGGGATAATTTGGAATTTGGGAAATGAATGTCTGGAATAGGAATTCTCTGTAGAAATGCAGTAAACTTATTACATATTTTTGCCTACATAAAACAGGAAGAACACGTAAATAGAATTCTAACATAATGTGATTATATTTTTTCAAAGAAACAGAAAGTTTATTTCATCAAATTTTACATAATGTAGTGGTAAATATGAATATTATATTTACAAGAGACTTGAACTGTGACTTAAGAGGTAAATGTAAAAAGAAAGGAAATGGTATAAGAAAACTATTAGACATTATGAAATGTGTTAAATTAATAATCTGGAATAGAAATGTATGGACTTTTAGAAGGGGTAGCTATAGGACTGAAAAATAAATGAAACAGATTATTTTTTACTACCAGAAGGACTAGTCATAAGGAAAGTAGAATCAAGTGAAACAGGTTTTTCAGATCATTTAACATTGTGAATAAAGATAAGTGAAAATAAGGAATATATAAAAACAGCAAAAGAATAAAAGAAGATTAAATGAGAAAATTTGGGCTTAAGAAGGGAAAAAGATTAATAATTTAGCTATGGAGAGATCATATTATGATGAGAACATTGATGGATAAATTGTAAGATTAAATATAAAAAAATGTAATTTGCAGTGGTTATATGATGTAGGAAAAAGTAGATAAAGTACAGTATAAAAGAGTGTATAAAGAGGCATTGGAATATTTAGAAAATAATGACAGAGAGTATTTTGATAAAAGAAAGAATTGTATATAAAAAATCAAGAAAATATTAGAGAGACATTATTCAAAGAAAAGAAGTTGCTATGTGTTAAAGTAAACTACTAAAGGAAGATAGTAGTTTAATGAGGGAAATGACAAAAGGATAAATCAAATGAACTCGGGAACTAATCATGAATATTTCTGTAGAATGCATACAAGAGATGTTTAAAGAAGAAAAAATAAATTAAAAATAACAGGATAAATAAAACTGCTTTCAGAACAAGAAAATAAAGAATTTGAAATATTTCAACAAATAAGTATATAGACTTGGCTACAGGGATAGATGGAAAAGGATATGAAATGTATAAAAACCTAACGTAATGGGAGAATAAATATTTTTATAGATTTTGAATGTATGAGTAAATAAAGGTTTTATGTATAAAGAATTACATAGTGGAATACTTAAATTTATCTGAAAGAAAGAAGAACAAATATAATGAAAAACTGGACAACAACAGTACTGAAAAATAATGATTATAAGATTTTATGAAGATATTACAGAAAAAAAAATGAATTGAAGATGAAAAGTGTTGTGGGACACAGCATACATAGCATAAAAGGGAAGGGATGTCACAAATTATTAATAATACTAATAGAAATTGTGGGTGATATTATAAATAGAGGAAAATAATCTAAACTTATGACAAGGGATCTTAATAAGACATTTGATGCAATAGGACATTGGATGTTATGGATAATAATGAAAGAATACAATTTAAATGAGATAATTTGGAAAGTATGCATGTCTGCTTACAGAAACAATAAAGTAAATATTTTGCTAAATGGTTGGTTATGTAAGGAGGTAATAAATGACAAGGTGTCTAAGACAAGCATGCTCAATGAGTTGTATACTTTTTGCTTTAACCATGAGTGTAATTGTATGTGAAATAAATAATAAAATGAAGAAAAAATATGTAAAGCTTCAATGCTTAAGAATCACAGTCTTGTTAATTTATACAGATGATATGAGTAATTGCAAAAATCAACATGTGGATAAAAGAAGCAATAAGTTACTTGAATGTTTGAAGAAATAGGGATGATGTTAAGCAAAGAGAAAAGTAATAAGAGATATGGCTATGATATGAGGAATCCAATTTGCAATTAATAAAATTTCTGTCTTATGTTTACCATTTGGTAATAAGTCTATAAGTAGGATGGGATGGGCAAAGAATATGAATTTAAAGGAATTAGTTTGATTTGGAAAACATACAAACTATCATTTAGAAAAAAAAATATGTATTTGATAAATTCAGTTTTAATGGGAAAATACCATATTTAGCAATACATTTATGGTACCAATGATATTAAAGAAAAGAAATGCTACAGAATTTTTTTCAATTATATGGGGTTCAAGACTGAGTCCTGTAAAAAGAGGAATTGTGTGTGTAAACAAAGAAGAAGGATGTCTATGATTAACTCAGTGGTATATATTGTTTCTCATTTGTCTCAATTTATATAAAGTGCTAAAGTGGATAAATCAAAAAGAAGAATGCTTGATTTTATGAATATTTAAATACAAGTACAAAAATGTTGGGGATACAATAAGAAGTAAAATAGAAAAAGAATGTAAAAATGAAGACATGAAATGTTATCAAGAAAAAAATTGAATGTGGAAAATAAAAATTGACAACATAGAAAAGGGGAGAAAACGGTGGCACAAGAATATAACAATATGATATTATTTTCTTAAAATCATGGAAAAAATTAGCAGAAGAAAAAATAAAGATATAAAAAGAAGAAATAAATGGTGTAATAAAAAGTAGAATGCCAGGTTTTTGTGGAGACTGGTAATAGATAAATGATCAGAAAAAAGGAATAGACCATATAAAAATAAAAGTGAAAGAATATGTTTATATTGTGATGAAGAGAAAACTACAGAATATGCATTTCTGAAATTTAAAGAAGTGATAAAATTATGGGGAAGGCTATGTACAGAACTTTTTTGAAAATATTGAAAAAGTGGATAAGATAAATACAGACATGATTAAATAATGGTGTTATAAAAACAAAAGTAAACATATGTTAAAACATTGATAAAATGGTGTATGTTATATGGGTTATATGGAATGAAAGGATGAATGAAATTATGCTTAATAGAAAATGGATTTTGACAGTAATATTGTATAAAATTAGGTAGTGGCTATGGAAAATGAATGGGGTATAATATGGGTAGAAATTTGATGTTAAATATGTATGAATATGTAATAAGTAAAAGAAAGATATGGAAAATTGCATGTTGTTAATATGTAAATAATGTGTACATTTTATAAATATGTAAATACAAATATTGTTTTATTTGCATAAATAAATTGCCTCTAATCTTTTTGATAGTTGCCATGGCATATTTTACATCCACTTGAGCTACCACAAACTCAGTCAGATGGGGTGTCATTTGAATATCTCATCCAAAGGATAACACACTCAGGTGTACATCACCCTCCCTTACATTGCACTACAGTGTCAACAATTGATCTACCTGGTATGAGAATAGAACCCACAGCTTTTTTGCACCAAAGGTGAGTGTACTACCTGTTGCATCACTGAATGATTATGGGGGTAGATTTAAGGATTTTTCCTTCAAATTATAAAGGCTTTCAGGGAGCAAGTGACATAAGTTATTATAACAGTGATATCTATGAAGTATCAGAACCATAACAAGGTAGCCTGTCACCAGTGCTTGAGCTTCATAAATGTAACCATACACAGATGAAGACAGAGTTGTATATAGAAACCTTAGTGGGTGATTGGAGAGCTGGATGTGGGTAAAAGAAGGGATTTTCCACTTTTCTTAATATGATTTCATTGAGTCCTACACATTGAAGAGAGTGACTGTGAACTCCAAAATATGTAAAATGCATAGAGAATGTAAAAAGAGAAAATGCATGCTTATCCTATCATATACTTACATTGTTAGCCTATAAGAGGTAAAGAGAACAGGTAACTGGACTCATAAAAGTGGAATCCTTGGAACTGAAGGGGTTCATTAAAACTGGCTAAAGTGAATTATGAGGTAATGAGCAAAAATGAAAACAAACAAACAATCAAATAAAAAACTGCAGGATGGAATTAAGGCAGTATTAAAAAATAGGTTAATGGCTCAGACAGCGGTTTACAGTAAACGCTGAAGAGGGTAACAATGCTGGAATGTGATTGGAGATTAACTAAATGTATCAGCCATGGGGGGGGTGTTGTATGGTTTAGATGAGAAAGAGAACCATAGCTGAAATAGCAAATAAAGAGAACCTTAGACTGGAAGGCTGCTGTGGAAATAGACATTCAGTGGGCTGAGGAAAACATGGAAGCTAATAAATCAGCAGGAAAGTTAAAGGAACTCAGAAAGCAGCTTGAACTTTTGGATAGTTAGGAAAGAAAAGGAAAAAGGAAAAACCAAGATAGGAGATTTTGGACATGCATTCAGAATATCAGAGAGTCTGTTTTTAAAAGGAATGACAGCAATGAAAGATAGTTAGAGAATAAATGGATATGGGATAGTACTGAAATAGAACAGGTATGTTTTATGGCACGTTTTTTAGGACAGAAGTCCTAAATGAAAACAGAAATGGTCTGTAACCCTGATGATGCCCCACAGTTTGCTATCAGTGTAAAGGGTGGAAAGGGATGATAGCCTGGCAAATGCTCTTAATAAAGTCATGACAGTCAGAATTGCTTCCTTCAAAAAGAGAGAAAACAGGGATATTCTTATGAAATGAGAAAGCAGAAGAACTCAGAAATTACAGAATGAGCTCCTGTGATGTGGGGGTTTAGTACTTGTGACAGTGCCAGCAACCAGGTTTGAGATGAATATCCCTGAAACTGTTATGCACCACAGGTGGAGTTTGAGATACAGAAGGCAACTACTGACCATTGATCATTGCCACTGGATGTAATGGGTCAATAGTATGATCTACAGTTGGTTGAAATTTTTTATTTTACATTTTTTATTGATATTCAAAACAGACATAGTGGGTTTGGAGCATATGTCTCAGATGTTGGCAGAACTGGTGAGCAAGTTCAAGTTCCTGCAATAAATGGAATTAGAGCACTGCATGATTGCCTGTCTCTCTCTCTCTCTTTTCATTGAAAGCTTAATTCACCGAAAACTCAGTTCACCGAAACACATTTCAATGAAAGTTGTATATGGCCTTGTCCCCACAGTAGTGCGACCCTGGAGTTAGTATATATAGTTGGGGGGAGTGGGGGGGCATAGCCCCCCACATATATTAAATGTTTTCAACTATATGCATGCATACTTGAATTTCAATATATTACTCTTTTCCAAACATGATATATATATTTAAAATATGTGGGGGGCACCCCCCTAGTATATATACAAACTCCAGGGCCACACTACAGTGGGGACAAGGCCATATACAACTTTTAGTGAAATGTGTTTTGGTGAATTGAGTTTTCAGTGAATTGTGCACCCCCCACACCCTCTTCTATTTAAATATACCAACTCCGAGATCGCACTACATTGTGGTAAGGGGAAATCTTCCCATTCCGTGCTCTATGGAGATCCCCTTTCAAACCGTTCGAACTTTTAAAAGTTCGATCATATGGTCTCAGCCATATGAAAGTCAAGCTTTTAGAAGTTCAACCATCTGAAGGGGACCTATATATAGCTGTAAAAATTGGAATGCCTGTTTAGAAATATTAGGTTCATAGGTTCATAGGTAGGTACTAGGCTATCGGTCCTAGGGCCTATATAAGCCCAGCCAAAAAGGTACCCTGGCTTTTGCCACCCAAGAAAATTATTTTCCTGTGTCACTGTTGAGCAGAGCCACAGAAGTGATCCCCGGGGTGAATTTCCTATTTCCAATCCAATAATCAAAATTTTTCTTGAAGAGTACTAATGAGGGGATTTGTTTGATATAGATAGGTAGTTTATTCCAGAGTATGGGAAGTCTCAGGGACAGGAATCTTTCGCTCCAGCATGTTCTGTTTATTGTGGTGACAAAGTTTAGGTCCCTAGAGCATGTAGCTCGGAGGGATTAGGACTTCTTTAAGTGGAGCATGTCCAACAGCTCTGAGTATGGCATAGCTTTGTATGTTAGGCAGAGATCACCTCTGAGTAGACGATATTCCACGGAGTAAAGCTGGAGTTTTTTGAGACGGTCTGCATAGGGCTTCTGTTTGAGGCTGGTAATCCTTTTTGTGAGGTATTTCTGCAGCCTTTCCAGTTGTTGGAGATGTCTTGTGAGGTACATACTAAAAGGGGCATTGTACTCTATAATGGGGCTAATAAGTGATGAGTAGAGGAGAACAATGACCTCTTTGTTTCTGGATGAGAAACCATTTGTGATGAGGTGTGTCACATAGAAAGATTTCCAGACTACTGTGGCGATGTGATTATCAAAGGAGAGACTACTGTCCACCTGTTTCCCAAGGTCTCCTATCACACTTTTGGTGTTAAGTATACTACTGCCTATGTTGTAGTTTATGGGTACAGAGTTGTTACCAAAGGGGATGACAATGCACTTTTTGGCATTGAGCTTGAGGCCATGGCTTTGACACCAGGCATCTGTCTCAGTGAGGCCCTTTTGTAGGATGTCCACATTGTTAGGGGTTTCAGTTATGGCTCCTAGTTTACAGTCATCTGCGAACTTCATTAGCCAAAGTCTTTCTGTGTTAGCCTATACTTCAGAGAAGTAAATATCAAATAGAAGAGGACCCAGTACTGTACCCTGTGGTACTCCACTTGTCACTGGTCTGAAGTCGGATTTGGAGTCTGCTACTTTCACAGTGTAGGTACTGTCAGTGAGCCAGTTGGCAACCAATCTAGTGACATAGGGATTTATACCTAGTTTAGTGAGTTTATCTATAATTCCAGAGTGGGGGATGGTGTCAAAAGCCTTGGCAAGATCTAGATAGGCTATGTGAACCACCTTACTATAGTCTATGGCTTGGGTGACTGCTTCAAAGAAGTCTATCAGGCTTAGGAGACATGATCTGCCTTTTACAAACCTGAACTGGGTGGGGTCCAGAGGTTGGAGATTACCAATGTATTTGTTTATAAGTTCCATGATGATATGTTCCATGGCCTTGCAGACCAGGCTCATCAGGCTAATGGGGCAGTAGTTCCAGGGGTCCGTGGTGGGTCCCCCTTGTGGAGTGGGATAACCAACCATGTGCACCATTCAGTGGGCACAAAGGCTGAGGTGAGGCTATGATTGAACATGGTACTTAGGTGGGGTGCCAATTTGTTCTGTAGTTCATGTTGAACGCAGCCTGAGATGTTGTCAGGTCCCATGGATGCTGTGTTTTTGGCTTTGGAGAGTGTGGTTTTTAACTGTGCAGCCGTGATTACAGGAATGTTCATTCTTCCAGTATAGAGATGGGCTCTTTAGGGAGTGATATGTAAAGTTAGCACTGAACCTATCTGCCAGGATGTTGACAATATCAGTTGGGTCTGTATATTTAGTGCCATCGTGCTGTAACTCAGAGCAGATCTGAGTGTTGCCATTGAGATTCTTGACATAGCTATAGAATGCTTTGTGGTTGTCTTTAGAATCAGTGGTGATTTTGTTTTCATAACTAGCTTTGAAGGATTTTATCAGGGATTGCAGCTTCTTACTGAGGCTGACAAGGGAGCTCCTCAACTCATGGGATTTAACTCACTTTTGGAACAGTTTCTTCCTTCTGTTGTACAGTTTGTTTATGGCAGTGGACCACTAGATTGGCTTCCTTTTTTTGGAGGATAGTGTCTTGGTTCTATTTGGGATAGCACGATCCATGCACTCGTGTAAGTGTTTATAAAGTGCAATTGTGTAGGATTCAGTAGTCTGTATTGTCCATCTGCATGGGTGTCATGAAGTTCACCACTTCTGTCTTAAGAAGCATGAAGTTGTCTTTAGAGAAATTTTTTTACCGTGGTTTCCTTAATGGGGGTGGGGTCAGGATGTGGATATCTAGGGTAATTAGCTTATGGTTGGATCAGACCAATGAGGCGTTAACTTCAGGTGTGGAACACCGGTTACTCTTGTTGGTAATGACTAGATCTAGGATATTGCTGCCCCTGGTGGGGGTGTGTATAAGTTGATCCAGAGGATTGGAGTTTATGAATTCTAGAAAGCGTTGAATGAAGGAGTTGGTACATGAGCAGTTTTCCCAGTTAATAGTGGGGTAGTTGAAATCGCCCATTATTAGGGTATTTGGCTGAATCCTAATATTTCCAGTAAATCAAGAAAAGAGGAGTGGGAATCCTGGGGCATGGTGAGGCATCTGTAGCAAGCTACAATATGGATTGCAGTTTTGCTCAGAGTTAGTTGCACTTGGATAACCTCGGCTGCATTATGCTGCGCAACTAGCCTGGAGGTGTGGATATCCTTAATGAATATTGACAAACCTCCGCCTTTGGTGTTCCGGTCCAGGTTACATGGCCGAAAAATGTGGTATGAGTTATAGCCTGGTAGTGCAGGGGTGCTCTCTGGAGGCAGAGAGATAACAGAGAGCTGCCAAGTACTATACCAGTCTATTAAGGAAAAATTGATCAGGTTAAAGTTATGAAAAAGCTCAGAAACAGCTGCAGAGAACAAAACTGCCATTTCAGAGGAAGATAAGGTGTTGAAGTTGGCCTGGGATGTCTGGAAGGGTTTAAGGAAGATGCAGGCATTAAATGACATGCAACAGAGTCTTTTGCACATATAGTATACAATGCCTGTTAAAGGAAAAGCAGAGGGGCTTTAGGTAAGATGGGTTTTGTTGCATGGTGGGCAAAATAAGGTGAACAATATATTTGTGTGGTTATAGAGATAATAGCTATATAATAGGTTGTTAAGACTCAAAAGATATGTGTAGAAGACAACTGATTTTAGCTGGTGGTTCTGTTTTTGGGTATAAATAAGGTAGAACAGAATAGTCTCACGTGCAATGAGAGAAGCTAATGCTTATGGCATGATGAGTGAAGTGTATGAAGGTAATACACCAAAAGAAGATTGAGCGGGTTTGCAATCTTTTTAAAAATCTATGGCAAAGTTGCAGGGAGAGATCAGAGTGAGAGTTGTTATGAAACTGAAGAGAATGGTTAACAAGAATAAGAGAAGGAGAATAGAGTGCCCTCCCTCCCCATTGTAATTTCAAGACTTGTAAGTAGAAGCTGTGGAAATATGAAACAAAAATAAAAATGTGGAGGAGTGGTAAATGTCAAACATTAATGTCCCCGTTCATTTTTTTTTTTTTTTTTTTGCTCGTTCAGTCTTGCTATTCCAGAACTCACACTAAGGAGTATGAGAATAACAAGCTGTTACTGAATAGGGTAGGCAGATACAGAAAGGGGGGCAATAGTGGAGGTGGCAACTACGTGACCACATCTACAAAGCATATGGAGAGATGGAGTGGTGGTAGAAAAGAGAATTGTATAAATATGGACAATTTTACCAATTGTCACGAATTTTCATCTTTAGTAATTATATGATGTGGATTAATGTTAATCCAGGCATGTGACTGTCCATTGCTGCTTACTGACAATCTAACACAAATATTTAGAAAACAAAATGCTAGTATCCATCTGACAGCTTCATCTATGATCAGTTTCAAAAGATGCAAGATAAATTTGTATACAGTAAGTTTGTGGATATTTGTGGAGGATGGTTAGTAGAGCTTTCAAGTCCTCTGACATCAGCAACAGACACTATTTGATTTGGGATTGAGTACTGAGGATCTGGCTTTAGGCCTTCAACAGCAACTGCTCAGATGTTAAAAGGGAATTTTATGCTTAAATGAGAGGCTCATGGCGTATCATCTTAACTTTATGTTGTAGCTATTATGAGACAGCCACCACATATGTGTAAAACGGCATACCTCTTCTTGGTGCTGAAGGCTTTTAACTGACTCTCAGGGGCTAAAACTCTGGACTTTGCCTTGCAGCCAGCTGCCATCATGTAAAAATAGGATTTGTATCCAATATGGTTTGGCATGACAGTGAAGGTATCATATCCTCAGTTCTCACTTTATCCTCAAATCTCACTTGCTTAAATCTTCCCCATTATATATCCTATTTGTTATTTACCTGTCTCTGCTCTTTGCTTGCTTATCAAGCAAGCTGTGCATCCTTCTTCTGAACAGTCCTGTTTGCACACTGTTCAATATCTCTTGCAAGACTTCAAGGCAGTAGTATCAGGCTCCATATGTATTTCAGCAGCAGGCTTTTTAAATGTGTTGTGCATTTTATGTTTTATTTTATTTATTTAATATTTGTTTACTGGGAAAGTCTGACTTGGAATGAAGCCAATTTTCAGCAGAGGCCCAGGGAGAAACACTCCAGATGTATGTCTTTGCGATGTGCCAGGAAACCAGAGCACCCAGAGGAAACCCACACAAATGCAGGGAGGACATGCAGACTCCTCATAGAAGGCACCCCAGCCGAGAATCAAACTGGAGAACCTCTTGCTGTGAGGTGACAATGCTACCACTGCGTCATGTTAGACCATAGCCTAGGTGGAAATATTTTCAAAAGACATTTTCATTTGAACTCAATTTTCCAGCCAACTTAGAAAAAGAAGATAAGTCTGAACCTTCCACTGAGACCATGTACTTGTCCTTAAACCATATCATACCCTTTCCTGTACAATGTTCTCAAAATACAATCATCTGAGAGTAGTTCCATACAGATTAGCTCTAGGTAAAAGAAAATACTCTCTAATGCCTTATTTATTTATTTAATTTCATTGACTGGGTAGATCTCACTGAGCCAGTGAGGATTTCTCATGCGATACTGATACAGTTGAAAAAAATGGTTACGGCACCGGAGAGATCTGTAGGTGAGTTTGTGATATGAATTAACTAACTTAATGCAATGGGATCTCTTAAAACGTTTGAGCTGATACCACCTCAGGCAGAGAGGATCAGCTTGTGATATCTGGGATCTTCAGTCAACCAAAAAACCTCAGACTTGATAGCAAAATACAGACACAGAGGAGCTAATAATTGGATAACTCACTACTCAGAACAGCTTATATTGAAGAGCCATGGGACTCAAGTGGTACTCAGCTGTGTACATTATATTTCTCCCATTAAGGTAGATGTTTCATACACTATAATAGATAGCAATCACTGTCCATTTCAATACTATACTAAGATTGCCATGCAAAATAAATTTCAACATTCTTTCAGCCATACAAATAATCATTAAGTAATTCACTGTTATGATATCAGTCTTTACAATTATAACAGGTAGTTCAGACTTTTTCTCCTGCCTTGATATATTTTCTGACCCTGGATACTTCGTAGTCACTGTTCTAGAATGAAGTCATAGCAAGTAGGGACGACGTGCCAAGCAAATCAAACTCATGACTGAGTATAATACTCATACAGGAGAGTTGCTAATTGGATGAACATCACATTAAGAATAGTTCTGTAACTCAGAAGGACTCTCTTTCATAGCTGTGTCATTTCTCATTGCAGATCTTCCTTTTAAGTTAATTTCATAAGCAAATTACATCTTGGCATTGACAACAGCTCCTTCTTCTACAAATGTAATCTGTTATTTCTTAATATCTGACCATCTGTATGTTCAAATATGTAGAATCTCAGTCTGTTTGATGACCACATCTTTTTGCTGTTTTGAATGTTTATCTTGTGGCTTTTGGAATGCGGCAGATTCCTCTGGCTAAGTGTAGGAAGTACTCTACTAAAGTGACATAGTAGGATTTTGGCTTTTGTTGAGCTCTTTTTGGATGCCAAATAGATTTTGCAGTTGGTAAACACTCTGGCTGCCACAATGTTGAAAACATGGCCAACTTTCTTCATCCTCTGCTACATTAACAATGGAAAAGGTAGCAGCCCTATTGCTTTTTATGGAATATTATTGTATTGAGGCAAAGATAAATAAGAAAATTGGTTGGAGTTGGCAATACACTATAGATAGTTGTAAAGTTTATATAAGTATATATATATATATATATATATATATATACATACATACACACACACACATACACGCACATAAAATATATGTGCATTGGGGGTAGATAGATACATAGATTTTGTAACCAAGAAACAAGTAAGGGTTCACATAGCTTCAAGTGGAAAAAATACACATAGGGATCACATCTCAAAAAAATATATATACATTTTATTCAAACACCTCCAAAAAAGCCCATGCACTTTATTTACATGATCTTGTTGGTTATTTGATTATATATGTGTTTGTGCGTGTGTATGTATATGTATATGTATATGTATATGCATATACAAATGCATATGCATGTGTTTACATTTAGAGAAAGGCAATACACCCTTAACCTTCACACACCTTCACACAAGCACACACACACACACACACAGACACACACACACACACACACACACACACACACACACACACACACACACACACACACACACACACACCTTCCTTTACAGGACAATGTAGATTAATGAACCTGTCTCGTGTTACCAGCAGAATAAAATATGGAAATATGCTTGAAAGTTTAGTTTGCACAGCATAGTAAGGTATTCTGAAAAGATGGTACAGCTTGTTTTAAGTAAATGTTCATGAAATTTAGTCATTAAAATTTAGAGTTATGCCTTTCCAGATTCCATTGCTTTCCTGTAAAGTAGGAATTTGTGAATATTATAGCAAGGCTTAACAATGAACACTGGTAAAATTCATTCAGCTTGGCAATGTCTTATCTTCAGCATGAATGAAAATAAATTATCCTATTATGTTTTCAGAAAATGCTTATTTCTGGATGTTCTAAGTATCAAAGGACATATCACAGTCAATGTTTCCCTTAACACCATTTGTTTTCCTGCACACAGCTGCATGCAGTTTAACACATTGCAGGAAGTTGAGTCCCATGTCAAGCTCTGTGCAATGACCTCAAGTGCTCTGACCATAATCTATTTTCAATGGTCATATTTTGTTACCTGAATTGCTCTAGTGTGTTGATGACAAATCCATGCTATTTCTGTTAATACTTAGAGTGTGCTGAGACGAGGCTTTATTTATCTTGAATGAAGGCAGATGTGCATTAAATGTTAAATATTATGTAAAATGGTAGAAGTCTGTATCAGTGAGTTCTATACGCTGGCCCATTCTCTCTGTTACTGTTTTAATGAATGGAATATACCTGCAGTTCAGCATTTCATTTATTTACTTCTATTTATTTACAAGGAGAGTCTGTCTAAGCAAGGCGGCCATGGTGGTGCAGCAGTTAGCGTTGCCACCTGACAGCAAGAGATTTTCCGGTTTGATCCTCGGCTGGGGTGCCTTCTGTATGGAGTCTGCATGTCCTCCCTGTGGTTGCATGGGTTTTCTCTGGATGCTCCAGTTTCCTCTCAGATCCCAAAGACATGTTGTAGGTGGATTGGACACTCTAAATTGGCCCTAGGTGTGTGTGCCTTCTGTGGAAGGTTGGGTGCTGGGCAGGCAACTTGACACTGTAAAACTCCACTGCCAATCATGAGTGGACAGGTGATCTGCTGTGGTGACCCCTCTCTGGGAAAATCCAAAAGAAAAAGAGAGTCTGTCTAAGCAAAAACTTGTGCTCAGCAAAATACCAAGGAAAAAAGCTATAAAACACCAGTACATATACAATTGAAGACAAAAATCATGTAGTCTCCACTACACACCTGCACAAAACATTTAAGTAGAAGTTTGCTTGACCTATTACATGTTTACATTTAGTAAATATCAGAGTTACGTTACTGTAAAGGAAGGATGAGAGGAGTACTCTTAATGGGAGAGGAAGAAACTTTCAACAAACAACTGTTATTTAAGGATGTGAAGAGAGTAAGTAGAATGCTAGAAGTGGGGGAAGTCGGGGGAAGAGGAATAGTCGGATATAATATTTGTGAATAGAAAGAGTGAGTAATGAAATCAGAAAGTAAATGGCAGTCATTATGCATTCAATAGTAAGATAGTAAGGATGCTATGTGTGAAGAAGGAATTTTAATGCAAAACTGTTTCTTGAGGTTGGGTTATTAAGAAAGCTTTTAGTTTGGAAGAGGTGTTTTGTAGTTAAGTTCTCCTCTCAGGTCAGCCTGTACAGAGTTCCATCATTAGGATACATGTAGTATGTACCATGTCCTTTGACAGCTAGATCAGAAACACAAGATTTGTTACTTGGTAATTGATTGCTGTAGCTCAGTATGCAAATGTTTGTGGAACTTGTTTTTTTTATTATTTTTTTTTTTTTAGCTAAGACTGTGAACCAACAGAAATTTTTATTTTCTTTGCATATATGTTTGTTTGTTTGTTTGTTTGTTTGTTTGTTTGTTTGTTTGTTTGTTTGTTTATTTATTTATGTTTTTTTATTTGCTTGCCTTGTTAGGGCGGCCACGGTGGTGCAGCGGTTAGCATTCTTACCTCACAACAAGAGGTTCTCTGGTTTGATCCTTGGCTGGGGTGCCTTCTGTGTGGAGTCTGCATGTTCTCCCTATGGTTGCATGGGTGTTTTCTCTGGGTGCTCCGGTTTTGTCCCAAAGACATGCTGTAGGTGGATTGGACATTCTAAATTGGCCCTAGGTGTGTGTGCCTTCTGTGGAAGGTTGGGCACCAGGCTAGCAACTTGACAATGTAAAAACACCACTGCCAGTCATGAGCAGGCAGGTGATCTGCTGTGGCAACCCCTAACTGGGAAAATCTGAAAGAAGAACAGTTGATTGCAGGTACAATTGACAAGCTCTTTGTTTTGAGAATTAGAATGATGCAGATAGTGAGAAGGAACAGTTTAATTCTGTGCTTAATGTCCTTTCCCCACAACTGTGTAATCATGGAATTCATAAATTTATATATGGGATGTTTGAGGTGCATGTGCCTTGCATCACAGTAAAAACACTTAGTAACATGATTAGGCCCTTATATTTGCTTGCTTTACAAGCAGTTTATTAGTGTAGCAGGGTCCACTGTTCCCCTCTTCACTGTTGAATTGCATATCCTATTTAGCATAATAAAAAAGAGAAAATAATACGTGTCTGTTATATTCTTCATACATTATTTTACTAGTATGTGACAAATGATCTTAAGTTAAAATCTAGTTGTAAATCAGTGATGCATCAATCAATATTTTTTTTCAATGTAATTCAACTTTAAATTTAAGACTTTTATGGTAAATAATAAATACTTAAAGGTTGAGGCTACTGAGAAAAATGTACAGTTTTTATTTCAGTTAGTATTAATTTCACAAAGTGTAGTCAGGAATACCATGGAGAGTGCCCATCTGCATCCAGAAATGGCCTGTATTCCTGATCCTGTCAGATGTCTCTGCTTTGGCCCACTGAGTACTATAATATGGTCTTACTCTGTCACAACCCTAAAATAAATTAGGTGGATAATCAGAGAGTGAATAAACACATGAATGTACAATATAATTTCTTTAAGAATCATACTTAGAGAGATTTAGGACATTTTTTTTCAGCAACTGCTATTTGAAATAGGAATGATTGAAAACAACCATTTAAAATTCTGACATCATAAGAGAAAAAATTTATAGAGGTAATATTTTCAACAGGATGCTAAGTCCTCCTGTATGCCCACTGACCCAACCCAGCACCCAGTGCAGGATCTGCCAGCCCTGCTTCTAGCCACAGATCCCCAAACTACTTTGGTATTGCTGTGGCCAGTTGTTGAATCTAAGAGGGACCTGGTGACTTGACCATCTGTGCTTCCATCAGGAGAGGTTCTTTTTATATATGGGCTACCCCCTCCCCCACCTTTTAGTCAACATTGTGTATATCGGTCACAATGTACTTGGGAAAACAGTCATTTCTCCTGTATATATATATGTGTGTGTGTGTATATATATATATATATATATATATATATATATATATATATATATATATATATATATATATATAAATATGAATTGGGGAAAAAGGGAATCATTCTCTAAGTTGTTCAGGTTTCTTACAAATGGTTTCATCTCTGTGGTAAGTCTAGCTAATCTATAGCCCTGAGACTTCACTACATTATACTTGGTTTTTGTAGGATGTAGACTTTTACTGTGGAGTAATAAGTTAACCCACACTGGTTTTCTGAATAGATCAGTTGTGATTCTGTTACTGTTGGTGTCTTTGGAAATCTGCATATCTAAGAAAATGGTTGAAGTATAGCTATGGAAAGAGTTAAACTTCAGGAAGGGGGTTGTTTGATTGAGGTAAGTGATAAAATCTCCAAGCTGCAAGGTCTCACCTTCCCACACAATAAAGATGTCATCAATAAAATGTAAACAGCATGTGATATGCTGCATGCAGTCTGTGTTGTTTAACACAAAGTCCTCCTCCCACTTGCCCAGGGCTATGTTAGCTATGCTGGGAGCCATGACAGCCCCCATTGCTACACCAGGTTTTTGTTTGTAGTGTTTGCCATTGAAAGTGAAGAAATTTAAGTCCAGTACAAGATTTATGAGTTTGCTTAACTTTTGTAGTTGTGCCTTTGTACCTTGATTATGTTTCTTATAAGACTCCATAGCTGCTGTTATACAATAATTGTGAGGGAGCACTGTGTGCAAGGATTCCACATCAATAGTTAATAAAATACTGTCAGCTTCCACTGTAATGTTTATTTATTTATTTATTTATTTATTTTACATTTGTTGACTGGGCTAGTCCAACTGGATACATGTCCATTTTCAGTGGAGGCCCGGGGAGAAAAGCTCCAAGGTCATAGTTAGATTTACAAAACAAAAACATTGGTGTTGATACACAAGATAATCTACTGGTTACTACATATACAATTATAAACCAACAACAAGTGAGTACAATAAATACACTGATGCTTACAGATCAAATAAGAGAAAACAAGAATTATTAAATGATTTCATGAGGTACAGATTTGAACAGCCAGACAAGGAGGGCTAAAATAGAGTGATCTTTGGTTTTTGGGTTAGGCAGAGGCTGTAGGAGCCTAGGTGCGGCTGGGACAATAGCTTATTAGTCTGGACTGGAGCAAGGGCATAACCATTTGGATTTCAGGTATGCTCTAAGGTGTAATTTAAATTGGTGCTGAGATGGCATAAGTCTTAGGTTGTTTGGTAGGGCGTTCCAGGATTTGCCAATGGAATTGGCATATAGTGCATCACCACCAGCATTGTTGGATTTAATGGTCCTTACTTGTAGACTTTTGGAAGACCTAAGGGAGTTGAGGTTGGAGTACGGGGTAAGTATTTTGTACAGTGAGGGAGTTTTACTTGGGTAGTTAATAATTTTAAACGCCTCAGTTAGTTGGTTGAATTTGAGTAAATTGGGGAGTTCCAGCCATTCGAGACCTTAAATTTAGGCAGTGATGAGTGCGATAGGGCGTTCCTGTTATGAATCTGGCTATGTGATTATAGGTAGTTGTTAGTTTATTAAGTTCTTTCTTGTTTAGGAAGGAGAATATCGGGGAGGCATAAAGGAGAGTGGAGAGGAGGTGGGTTCGGGCAATAGTCAGTTTGGTGTACGGAGTTAGGAAGGCCTTTATTCTATACATCGAACCAAGTTTTCTGTTAACTGATTTAACAGTTAAGTTTATATGCACATCAAATTTAAGTTTATGATCAATAGTCACCCCTAGTAGTTTGGTATTGAGTACGGGGTAGATAATGGTCCCATTGTTGGAGGACACATGGAAAGTAGAATTGCTGGTGTTGAAGGATTCTATAGTTTGAGCGGTAACTGAGGTGGGGAAAAAGAGAAGTAATTTGGTTTTGGCAGGGTTAAGTAAGAGTTTAAGTTCCGAGAACCATTTTTCTACAGCAGAGAAGCAGTTTTGGGTTGTAGCTTGGAGTTTGGTGAGAGATTCATCAGAGCAGATCAGGGTGGAGTCATCTGCATATTGAATACAGGTGGCTTTGGGAATAATTGAGTGTAGGCCATTTATGAAAATGGAGAAAAGAAGGGGACCAAGGATAGATCCTTGGGGAACACCAATATTAGTAGGGAGTAGGTCTGATAGGCTGTTTTGCCACTGGACTGCCTGTTTTCTACTAGAGAGATAGGCATTAAACCAACTTATGGTTAGTTTACTAAGATGTATTGTTTCCAGTGCCTGAAGCAGAAGTTGGTGGTTGACCATATCGAAGGCTTTCGACAGGTCTAGAAAGAGCGCAGAGGATATTAGTTTATTATTGCAATTTTGGTTGACTGAGTCTACAAAGGAGAGAAGAGCTGTGGTTGTGCTGTGATGGGGGCGGAAGCCATGTTGGGTATTTGATAGGAGGTTGTGATTTATTAGGTAGGAAATGAGTTGCTTATGGACACAGCGTTCCATAATTTTGGCTAAGGGAGACAGTATGGCTATGGGCCTATAGTTGGAGGTTTCTGTGGAGGGTCCTCCTTTGTGGAGGGGGATGATGTAAGAGATTTTCCAGATAGAGGGAATGGATGCTTCAGAAATGGTCTGGTTGATCAAGATTGATACAGGGTAGGCTATGGCATCAGATGCTATTTGTAGGTATTTGGCAGGGAGCTGATCAGCTGCGAGCGTGGTTGGTTTCAATTTTTTCAAGAGGGTACGAATGAAGGAGGTGGAGATGGGTTGTAGGTTAAAGGCAGTTTGAGTTGTGTTAATAATTGGGGTTGCCACTGAGGGAGGGGTGGTAAGCTTGCTGGCAAGGGACTGGATGGTCTCAGTGAAAAAAGAATTAAAGGAGTTGGCTATATCTGTTGGGTCATTGTCCATGAGTTTGTCGGGGGTGGGGGTAGTAGAATGTGTTTTATTTTCCTCAAAAAATCCATTGAATCTCTTATGTATGACTTACTCTTTTCTGCTAAAGGTTTCTGAGAAACCTGACCAACTTAGAGAATGATTTTTTAGTGAGAGGCTATGAAAGTCAGATGTTAAAAAACATCCTAGAACCCATTATAGAATTGAAAAGGACTGAAGCACCTTCACTTAACCTCCCCAGTAGGAGAATGTTAAGAAATTCCACAGAGAAAAATAGCTGCATCCTGACATACACTTTGGATTATCACAGTATCAAAAATGTTATTGAAGAAAACTGGGACATTGTCACAGGAACCCCTTTTCTGATTAACATCTTAGGTGATGCCCCATCCTTTGTTTACAGGAAGGCCAGGAATATTAGAAGTTTTGTTGAATTTAAACCTAGCCCATATGAAACACTAAAAGATGTGAAATTAATTGTACATTTTGTATTTTTATACAGCAAGGTGATAGTTTTTATTGCCCTTATTTAAAGAAAATTATTAAGACTAGTGCAGGGGGGTGACTGTAATACTACAAAAGTAATTTACAAGGCACAGTGCAATGAATGTGATGCATTATATGTGGGCAAGACTATAAATAAACTCATGCATAGGATTTCATGTCATCTGTCAGAAATCTGTTCTGGATGTAACAATAATGCACTAGTCAAACACCTTTCTCTTCATAAAAGACACACAGGTTTTAAGTTCCAGATCCTGGATCACATAGATATGGATGATCTTGAAGGAGACATCTTGAATACTGTGGAGAAACATGAACTCATGTGGCAATTAAAGCTGACCTCTTTTAGCAAGCCTGGACTAAACTACTATTGTTCAATTAAAAGTGTACTGGAACTTAGAAAACTGCCACATTGTTTACATGACCAATTTTATTTTATCTTATTTTATTCTACCAGTTGGTTTTAAATACCATTTAAAATCAGTTGTAATTTAAGTGTATATTTTGTTTCCATCATCATACATTTTTTCTTATTTTTTTTTCTTTTTCTGGTTCTCTTTATTTCCAGTTTATTCAAAATGATGTGTAATAACAATACTAATTATACAATATTTTATAAATAGTTTTTAGGGTTCTTGTACACAGATTTGAATAAGTCTAGAAGGACGAAACTGATCTTTGTTAACAATATGCTTACTCTGAAGCCTAATTTATTTCACTGTCTTTCTGTTAAGCTGTTTCTGTGCTATTTTACAGTCGATCTAAGCCTATCTTTACCCAGCATAGTCCTTTTTAGTGATTATTGAATGATGGCTGACTGCTGTTGCTTTTAAATAGGTAGGAACATCTTTTACGATTATCCTCTGGTTCCTGCTAATATCCAGGGGCATATAATCTCATGCAAAAAGTGTTTCTTCTGTGTTTCTACCCTACAGCATTTAAATAATGGTTAACTATGTGTTCACATATACTGCTACCAGGGTAGACTTTCAGTGTTAATTCTATTTCTTTATATATCTGCTCTGTGATTTGTGTAACTGCTATGATTACATATCTGCCTCTGTGAATGACTAGTTGCTCTGTGAATGACTAAGTGTAAAGATTTGTGTAACTTCTGCGATTACATATCTGCTCTGTGAATGACTAGTTGTACCTGCACTACAAGGATTATTGTACTGTATATTTGCTGTCTACATATAGGTATTGGTAATTGTTTAATTATTATACCCACTCTAAATCTTGCTTTGTGCTAACTCCTGTTTCTTTAACTACCTTGTCTCTCTTGCCTCCTTGAGTTACCCTGCTTTACCTGTGCTTCCAGTACTAACCTGTCAGAAACTAAAGGAAACCCTACAACTACCTGCGTTACACCTCACAGACCAACTGCCTTATAATTCCTATGTCAAGGATACAGGAAAAGTATGTGTACTAAATCATTTCCTGCCTGAATTGTCTTTCAACTAGTGTACCACTGCTACAGGTGGTGAGTTACATCTTGAGCTCGGGCAGCCAGCAGCTTCCAGCAGAGTACCCCCCCCCCATTCTATACATAAATATCTCTCTCTCTCCCATCCTCTTTGAATCCCTCTCTGACTAAATCTCCCACCTTTCCCTGGTTTACTCCTTCTAACTCCATCTTACATCTGCCTGCACTTTTAGGCCTGTCCACTAGGTGGCACCCTTACACAGCTTTTTCTCCTTTTCATCCTCTTATGACATAGCCTCTAACCCTATTTCTCCTATTGTACCTGCATTGCTATTCCTGTTTTCTCACCTTACTTTTTTTACTACTACTTAGTCTATTACTACCTTTCCTAGGATCACTTCTCACTGGCCTTTACCACACCTGACTTTTAAAACTTACCTTCACAAATCAGTCCTGCTGATTGTTTCCTCTACAACTGTTCCACTCTCTGTGTCTACCCGCTCCGTTCACCCTATGGGCTCACTCCGCTCCCCTCTCTACCCCCAATTCCCACCCACATCCAGGGGTCCTACTCTTATACATTCAAACCACACCTCTTCCTCTTCCATTACCCACTTCACATTTCCCATTGGCCAACTTCTTTTACATCTCCCATCTCTAACCACTCCCCTTCTTACTCACCACTCCATCCTATCTTTACACACTCCCACTTTATATGCTTCCATCCCCACATATATACAACAATAAACTATTCCTTCACAATGGCTTATTTAACTATCCCTCTTCAAATCCGATTCTACTTCACTCTCTTAGCACTACCACTACTAACCTCTGTATATTTACTATGCTCATATGACCACCCAATATATCCAGAAACTAATTACCATAACCAACAAACCAACTCTCACCCCTTACCACACCTGCATAACCATGCAAACATAACATGGTCACCTAGCTACCTACTTTTAAAGTATCATAGAACACTACACATGAAATATAATGCACAATATTTCAAAAGAGTGTTACTTCTCTACAGCAAATTCCCTAATCCAAGCTATCTACTACAACTCCTCACAGTAAAGGACGGTGATATTCATCCTAACCCTGGCCCAACTGTAACTCCTATCACTCTTCAAAACCATATGCAATCTATAAATTCTCCCCTTGCAAGACCTTCTAACTCTCTCCTACTAGGACATCTTAACATACGTAGCTTTAACAGCAAAGTGACTCAACTCCATGCTCTCCTAGAAGTGTACTCCTTTGACAATATCTGCCTAACTGAAACATGGCTAAAACCTGTCATCAAAGACAATGAAATTATTCCACCTGGATATAATATCCTAAGACTTGACAGAGTAGCTAAGAAAAGTGGTGGGGTGGCTATTCTATTTAAATCTGGCTTTCAATTAACCACTTACAACTGTAATCTACCTCTGTACTCCAATGCTGAGATTTTCATCTCTAAACTTGAACTTAACAAAGCTAAATCAATCTATATCATCTGCATGTATCTGCCCCCTGGAAATAATATAGCCACCTTGGAAAATATCCTCTGCTGGCTATCCCAACACCTGCCTCAAGAAACCATAATCCTAGGTGACATAAATTTAGACTGGAGTTCCTATAGTAGTAGCCTTCTTACCACCCACATAGACCTATATGGTTTCTCTCAAACCATTACCTCCCCCACCAGAATAAATAAAGCTAACGAAAGCAAGCATATTAGACTGGAATCTCACAAACAATCATACTCTCTACTATGATTCTGGAACTCTCCCTGATGATATCAGTGACCACTCACTTACCTACATCATCAGATATAAAGCTAACCCCCCCTCCTCAACCTCTATTAGACATATTAGATCCAAAAATAAATTTAACCCTAATCTATTCCAAATGGAACTAAGAACGTGTAATTGGGCTCCCTTAAAACAACTGCCTCTAGATGAAGCCGTTAATTTCTTTAATTCTACCTTTCTTGCCATTCTTAACCATCATGCTTCTACCAGATTTATCAGAATTAAGACCAAGTCTGCCCCATGGCTTTCTAACGAAACCAAACACAAAATTCACATCAGAAATAAATATTGGGCCAAATGGAGAATGATATAAAACACTGCTGACCAACTAACCTTTAGACAGCTAAGAAATGACACTGAAAAGGCCATATTTTCTGACAAACAAAAATACTTCTTACAATATCAACAACCTAATCACAACCCAAAGAAATTCTGGGCCAGCATTACGCAATTACTCCACCCAAGTCAATCCACTGCACCAAACCCTCAAAATACAGACCAGACAAATCTCATCCATACAGCTAATACCTTCAATACCTTCTTTACAGATGCTATCCAAACACTAGCTAGTCAATTATCATTGAATACCTTCACATTACCTTCACACACCTCAACCCCACCTTTCATCTCAAACCTGTCTCTACCACATTTATTCAAACCCTTTTGAAGAAACTGAAACCATGCTCTCCTTCTGCAGACCTACTGCCTTCTGAATATCTACAGCTATCATCCCAATGCCATAGCCTATCCTATATCCATACTGGTCAACAGGACTATTACTGAAGGCTACATCCCCACCTTATGGAAAATCTCCCATATTATTCCCCTACATAAAGGTGGACAGTCAACAGAAATATCAAACTATCGCCCCATTGCCCTACTTTCTCCCCTAGCTAAAATCATGGAGAAAGGTATCCATAAACAACTACTCCACCATTTAATCGAAAACAATTTACTTTCCAACTGTCAACATGGTTTCAGACCCTCACACAGCACTACCACTGCCCTCCTGTCCTTTACTGACTACATTAACAAACAGCGAAACCAGAATAATCTTTCTTCTGCTCTATTTATTGACCTGTCTAAAGCATTTGACATGGTAAACCACCAGATTCTCATAAACATTCTAAAATCTCTGTCATTAGACCCACTTTTCATAAAATGGTTCCAATCCTACCTTGACAAACGACAACAAGCAGTACTTTGGCATAATACTTTATCCTCCCATTTACCCATTACGTTAGGTGGCACCCAGGGTTCCATACTTGGACCCCTTCTTTTCTCCATATTTATTAATGACCTTCATCTAGCTATCCCACAAGCCACGTGCATGCAATATGCTGATGACTCCACACTATTATGTTCAGCTACATCCTCCCATGACCTTCACGCTCTCACCCAAAAAGTATTCAACATAGTTGAACAATGGTTCACTCAGCATTGCCTTCTTTTGAACCCAAAGAAAACCAAACTCCTCCTCTTCACTCCTACTCTGAAGTCCTCTCCTCTTCAATTCTCAGTGACATCTATCAATGGTACTATAATATCTTCTGACTCTACCACCAAACTACTAGGTGTCACCATCGACAATAATCTGAACTTTGACATCCACATCAATAATACTATAAAGACTGTGAATAAAAAAATTGGCAGTTTCCATAGGATTAAACCCTTCCTTTCCCCCACTGCTAAAACTACTATCACCCACACCCATTTGATCTCTACACTCTTTTATGCCTCACCCATCTTTACTAATCTCTCCAAGAATAACCTCAGCAAATTGGAAATGTCCTATAATAACATTGCATGATTTGCTACAGGCAACCCATTCCGAACCCATCATTGTATAAATATAAAACAGCTAGGATGGTTAGAACTTCAACACCAGATTATATTTTACCAACTGACCATTGCCCACAACATCCTATACAAACCTTCTAATACTCCAAGTTTATCTACCCTCATCACCCCCTATAAAAATCGAAAGTCCTTAGGATCATCTCACAAATTTCTTATCCGCACCTCAAAACCTAATAACAGAGCTGGGGATTCTCTATTCTCTAATACTGTAGGTAAATCCCAGAATCTTCTCCCTATTGACCTCTCCTCACTCACCTCTCTATCTCTCTTTAAAAACAGAATGAAACTTCTCCTGAAAACATACTGGCTATGCCCCTGCTCCAAACCAGACTAGTCATCTACCTCTACTAACCTGACTTACCTATCCAGTGCTTACTATCCTCTACTTCATTTCCTGTCTTATTATATTTTTCTGATCTACCTTTTTTCATTATTTCTATCCTCTTTATATACCTTTTCTTAAGCAAATCCTTTGCTACAATTCTATACATCTAACTTCCTTTTTTTATTTCTGACTTAACCTGTATTATGTCTCCATACTTAAAAATAGCACTATTTTTTGGTGCAGGACCTCAGTGTTAGATCCTGCTTAACCTTTATGCTGTAACTCACATGTTACAATTGCTGATGATTTTTTTCTTTTTTCTATGTTTTTTTCCTTTTATCTACCTCTGACTTAACCTGCATTGTTGTCTCCGTTCTTTCAATTTGCACTGTTTATGACTTTTTACCTCAGTGCTACATCCTGTTACAACCTCTATGCTGTAATACACGTTATCATTGTTGATGTATTTTTTTACGTACTAGGAAAATTGCTATTTTTACTAGAATATTTGATTTTATTTCTTATTTTTTATTTGTTTGTACTTGTATTATTGTATTGGACCATGTCTTGGAGCTTATCTCCCCGGGCCTCTACTGAAAATGGACATATATCCAGTTAGACTAGCCCGGTCAACAAATGTAAAATAAATAAAATAAATAAATAATAAATAATAACAATAGGTTATGAAAATAGAATATAATTTTTACAATTGATTTTGTACATGCAAAGTGTATATGCATATATTTATATATATTTTTTGATTGCCAAATGGACCAAGGGTGATATATTTCCAGCCATGTAGTATATTGCTTTGGATTAAATCACAGACTTAATAATCTACTTAATAATCCGGTTAAATAAGAGGTACCACATCATTATAAATTTTATTTAAAGTGCATAAGGGTTCTATTATTATGACAGCTACTAAGTAGGGCAGGACTAGCTCGAATGTTACACTGATGGGGTAAGGGATATGACTTTAACATGTGTACCAATAACACTTTGCTTTACAGCACATTAAACCACTCCCTTCCTGTTGAAAAGTATATAGATATATATATATATATATATATATATATATATATATATATATATATATATATATATTTAGAAAGCTTGTGGGGAAACTATTACTCTATTTTTGTTTTACTTGGATCGCTTGCCTGTGTACTTAATAAAGGATTTTCGACTGGAAACAAACTGCCTGCCTTGCTTGGATTACTTTTGAATACTTAGTACTTCTGTACAATTATATGGTTTTTATTTATTTATTTATGTTTTGACTTAAGACGAGTTTAAGTTTGCTACATCTACTACTATTGTTTGATCTGATTAATATATAGTGATTAACTAGAGATATATGGACTGAAAATCTTCCACACAGAGAAGTTTCTTACACTGTTTTGTTTTTGGACCCACTATACTTGTTTAGTGAGTTGTTTTGAGACTTTGGTGATATCACGGAGATTACTTTTTTTTTTTTTTGGTACTTTGGTTTCTGAGACCAAGGTTTTTCTTCCATCAAAGGATCCCTGAATTGGTGTGGAATTCCAGCATTTTAAAACATAGATAATGACAGATTAAAGATTTACTAACTGTACCTATCCGGAGTGATAAAAAAGCAGATCAGATACAAATTAATACAGAAAATGGACAGGGAAGGATGGGCCCAGAAAATATGAATTCAGAGACTTTTTCTAAACTAGAAAAGCAACTGAACTGCATGCAGAGTCTCTACTGGGAACACATTTATTTACAACAAAGCATAGATAAGAAGAGACTACCCAGGGGACTTAGATTGAGACCAATGTAGAAAAGTAGGGATTTTTCACTCTCTAAGGAATGGGAAGATATTTTAGAGGATGCCAGCTACAAACTTATTCATCTGCTAGTAAGAAACAACTTAGTGTGGAGGAAGCTGCAAAGGTTGATATCACATCTTTTAAAACAACATCGGAAAATGAGACCCACAATGACCTAGATGCTAAATTTGAGCTGCTTAAAGAAAAAGTGAAAGGATATGAGTAGTCCATTAAAGAAATTAAGATTAATAAAATGAAACGAGATCAAGTGGACAAAGATGATCCTGGGAGAGTTACTAGGAGGTAGAATAATAATAATAACAACAACAACAGGAAAACCAACAACAGACAAGGTTTTAGTTATAACAGGAGGAGACGTTCATAACACCAAGACCAGAAGACTGACAATGGAAATAACCAACAATTCAAAATCCCGATGCTGAAAACACCATGTGAAACAAGCGTGACTGTGTAAGTATGTGATAGTGATGGACGTTAGGGTGCAGGTAAGGTAAGTGTGCGATAGTGATGGACCTTAGGGTTAGGGTGCGGGTAAGGTAAGTGTGCGATAGTGACGGACCTTAGGGTTAGGGTGCGGGTTAAGGTTAGTGCATAGATAGTTGTGTATGTAAGGTTTAGTGCAGGTTTCTAAGGTTTTTGGTGTGCTTGTGTTGTGTGTGTGTTGTGAGTCAGTGGTATGGTGTTCAGTAATGTGGACTGTCAGTTTTGTGTGGTGTCGGTGTTTTGGTGTCAACGTTTTGGCTGTCAGGTTTGTGGTGTGTCGGTGTAGTGTAGGGGATCCAACAGGAGATATAAGGGAAAGTGTAACTCTGCCACAGACCTCAATGGGATTTTTCCAGGTAAGATACTCACACAAAACCAGACAGGGGCACAATACAGGACCACCAGGAGGCTGCCCCCCAACATCTCATTCCCCACCATCCAAATCCAGTCTGGCTATCAACACTCCGCAATAGCCTTTGACATCACAGAAGGATCAGGACAGGAACATAAGCCACAGAGGCAACCAGAACTATCAGAGAGTTCTACATGACAACTTACAGGACTACCAGGACAACCAGTACCACAGACAATCCAGCTACCAGGAGCAGCAGCACCTTCAAAGAGACCAGTTTCTTCAGGAAGACCAGTATTGACAGCACAGACATCAACCACCACACCAATACCAAAGCCAGCACCAGTACCAAAACAAGAACGATGACCTCCACGAGAGCCCCAGAGCTTGTCCCTCTTACCAGGTTCCCCCTACCACAGCCACAGAGTGGAATACTACTACAACCCACCGAGATTCCAGAAAGCAGAGGAGGAATTCCAGAGGTCTCAGACTCTATCCATGAACCTCAAAAGAGACAGGAGAACCAAACAGTGGACAGGGGTGAGGGAAATACATTACCTGGGCAATCTCGACTGGAACTCTGACTATAACCCAGGTCCCAGGCTCAGATGGAGGAACTAGCCACAATAACAGGTACAATAACAACAATAACAGGCGCCACAATAACTGGTGCTCCATTTATCTGGAACCACTTTGTTACTGAAGATGAAAAAAGTGTGTTGTCCAGAGGACTTACTTTTGTACCAAGCTGCAGGAGTGAGGTTGCTCAGGTACTGATAGACCTTAAAATGTTTGTGAGGAAGCTCATCTTAAGGGTACAGTTTCATGGCAAAAGTAATGACATTGAAAATAAGCCTATTGATGAAACTATAAAAAGACCTATCAGCTATTGTCCACCAGTGCATCAAACATTAGCTGCTTTAGAAGTGAAATGTGAGATGGATATCAGAAAACTCCTTTAAAAACCTCAGAAGAAAAAACTTTATAACTTAATAGAGGGAGAAAGAAAAGCATTGCTTGAGCTAGGCAATGATAAATCCAGGCGTGTAATGAAGGCAGACAAGGGAGGAGGTATACTTGTGACTGATACCACTAGCTACATCCAAAAGATAAAGAACATGCTGGAGGATAACAGATTTTATGAGCTATTTACTATGGATGACATAGAAAGAGCATTTGATTTATGGAACACTAATCTCACCACATTATGAGAAGAAAAACTTATTACTGAAAATCTTTATAATTATTTATGGAGCATATGCCCATGTTTACATTACTTTTTTGGAATACTAAAGCCACACAAGAACAGAGAAAACCCACCTTATAGACCAGTAGTAGCATGTGGAGGCTCCCTTACTGAAGCCACAGCCATTTACCTTGATTACTTGCTGAAACCTCTAGCAGAAAAGAATAAGTCATACATAAGAGATTCAATGGATTTTTGAGGAAAATAAAAAACATTGCAGTGGAAGCTGACAGTATTTTATTAACTGTTGATGTGGAATCCTTGTACACAGTGCTCCCTCACAATTACTGCATAACAGCAGCTATGGAGTCTTTTAAGAAACATATTCAAGGTACACAGGCACAACTGCAAACGTTGAGCAAGCTCATTTATCTTGTACTGGACTTCAATTTCTTTACTTTCAATGGCAAACACTACAAACAAAAAACTGGTATAGCAATGGGGGCTGCCGTGGCTCCCAGTATAGCTAACATAGCCTGGGCAAGTGGGAGGAGGACTTTGGGTTAAACAACACAGACTACATGCAGCATATCACAAGCTATTTACGTTTTAATGATGGCATCTTTATTGTGAGGGAAGGTGACACCTTGTAGCTTGGATATTTTATCACTTACCTTAATCAAACAAACCCCTTCCTGAAGTTTACCTCTTCCCATAGCTGTACTTCAACCACTTTCTTAGATATGCAGATTTCCAGGGACACCAACAATAACATAATCACCACTGATCTATTCAGAAAACCAATGAAGGTTAACTTATTACTCCTCAGTAAAAGTCTACATCCTACAAAATACAAGTATAATGTAGTGAAGTCCCAGGGCTAGAGATTAGCTAGAATTACCACAGAGATGGAACCACTTTTAAGAAACCTGAACAACTTAGAGAATGATTTTCTAGTGAGAGGCTATGAAAGTCAGATGTTAAAAAACATCCTGGAACCCATTATAGAACTGAAAAGGACTGAAGAACCTTCACTCAACCTCCCCAGAAGGAGAATGTTATGAATTTTCACAGAAAATAGCAAATGCAAAAATAGCTGCATCCTGACATACACTTTGGATTATCACAGTATTAAAAATGTTATTGAACAAAACTGGGACATTGTCAATGGAAACCCTTTTCTAATTAACATCTTAGGTGAAGCCCCATCTTTTGTTTAAAGGAAGGGTAGGAACATTCAAAATTTTATTGAATTTAAACCTAGACCATATGAGAAAAACACTAAAAAATGTGAAACTAATTCTACATTTTGTATATTTATACAGCAATGTGACAGTTTTTATTGTCCTTATTTAAAGAAAATCATTAAGACCAGTGCAGGGGGTGACTGTAACACTACAAAAGTAATTTACAGGGTACAGTACAATGAATTTGATGCACTCTATGTGGACAAGACTGTAAATAAACTCAAGTATAGGATTTCATGTCATCTGTCAGAAATCCGCTCTGGATGTAAAAATAATGCACTAGCCAAACACCTTTCTCTTCATAAAAGACACACAGGTTTTAAGTTCCAGATCCTGGATTGCATAGACATGGGTGACCTTGAAGGAGACATCCTGAATATTCTGGAGAAACATGAACTCATGTGGCAATTAAACCTAAACTCTTTTAGGAAGCCTGGACTAAACTACTACTGTTCAATTAAAAGTGTACTGGAACTTAGAATATTGCCACATTGTTTACATGACTAATTTTTTTATTTTATTTTTACCAGTTGGTTTTAAATACCATTTTAAACCAGTTGTAATTTAAATGTATATTTTGTTTCCATCATCATACATTTTTCTCTTCTTATTTTTTCTTTTTCTGGTTCTCTATTTTCCACTTTATTCAAAATGATGTGTAATAACAATACTAACTAATTATATAATAATATTTTTTTAGATAGATTTTAGGGTTCTTGCACACAGATCTGAAGAAGTCTAGAAGGACAAAAACAATCTTTGTTAACAATAGGTTATGAAAATAGAATATGACTTTTACAATTGATTTTTTAAATGCAAAGTATATATGTATATATTTATATATATATATTTTGATTGCCAAATGGACTAAGATTGATATATTTCCAGCCATGTAGTATATTATCTTGGATAAAATCACAGACTTAATAAGCTAGTTAATCATCATCGTCATCATCTTCTTTCAGCTGTTCCCGTTAGGTGTCGTCACAGCGGATCATCTGTTTCCATTTCTTCCTGTCTTCTGCATCATGCTCTTTCACACCAACCGCCTGCATGTCCTCTCTTACCACATCCATAAACATTATCTTAGGCCTTCCTCTTTTTCCCTTACCTGGCAGCTCCATCCTTAGCATCCTTTTCCCAATATACCTAGCATCCCTCCTCAGCACATGTCCAAACCAATGCAATCTCGCCTCTCTTGCTTTGTCTCCAAACTGTCTAACCTGAGCTGACCCTCTAATATACTGACTCCTAATCCTGTCCATCCTAGTCATACCCAGTGCAAATTTTAACATCTTTAACTCTGTCACATCCAGCTCTGTCTCCTGCCTTTTTGTCAATGCCACCGTCTCCAACCCATATAACATAGCTGGTCTCACTACCCTCTTGTAGACCTTCCCTTTCACTCTTACTGGTACCCGTCTGTCACAAATCACTCCTGACACTCTTCTCCACCCACTCCACCCTGCCTGTACTCTTTTCTTCACCTCTCTTCCACACTCACCATTACTCTGAACTGTTGATCCCAAGTACTTAAACTCGTCCACCTTTACCGACTCTACTCCCTGCATCCTCACCATTCCTCTACCCTCCCTCTCATTTACACACATATATTCTGTTTTAGCCCTGCTGACCTTCATTCCTCTCCTCTCTAAAGCATATCTCCACCTCTTCAGGGTCTCCTCAACCTGGTCCCTCCTCTCACTACATATCACAATGTCATCTGCAAACATAATAGTCCACGGTGCCTCCTGTCTGATCTCATCTGTCAACCTGTCCATCACCACTGCAAATAAGAAAGGGCTCAGAGCTGATCCTTGATGTAATCACACCTGCACCTTAAATGTATCTGTCACTCCCACCGCAGTCCTCACCAATGTCACACTACCCTCGTACATATCCTGTACCACTCTTACATACTTCTCTGTCACTCCTGACTTCTCCATACAATACCACAACTCCTCTCTCTGCACCATGTCATATGCTTTCTCTAAGTCCACAAAGATACAATGCAATTCCTTCTGACCTTCTCTGTATTTCTCCAACAACACTCTCAGAGCAAACATTACATCTGTAGTGCTCTTTCCTGGCATGAAACCATACTGCTGATCACTAATCATCACCTCCCTTCTTAACCTAGCTTCCACTACTCTTTCCCGTAAGTTCAAACTGTGACTGATCAATTTTATCCCTCTGTAGTTACTGCAGCTCTGCACATCACCCTTATTCTTAAAGATAGGTACCAAAACACTTTTTCTTCACTCCTCAAGCATCCTCTGACTTTCCAAAATTTCATTAATACAATCTGGTTAAAAATTCCACTGCCATTTCTCCTAAGCACCTCCATGCTTCCACTAGTATGTCATCTGGGCCAACAGCCTTTCCATTCTTCATCCTCTTCAAAGCTGTCCTTACACCCTCCTTGCTAATCTGTTTCACTTCCTGATTCACTATCCCCACATCATCCAACCTTCTCTGGTGAAATAAGAGGTACCACATCATTATAAATTTTATTTAAAGTACATAAGGGTTATATTATTATGACAGCTACTAAGTAGGGCAGGACCAGCTTGAATGTCACACTGATGGGTGAAGGGATGTGACTTTAGCATGTGTACCAATAACACTTTGTTTAACAGCACAATAAACCACTCCCTTGCTTGATAAAAATATATATGTCTAGAAAGCTTGTGATGAAACTATTACTCTATTTTTGTTTTACTTGGATTGCTTGTCTGTGTACTTAATAAAGGATGCTCGACTGGAAACAGACTGCCTGCCTTGCTTGGATTACTTTTGAATACTTACTAATTCTGTACAATTATATATTATTTATTTATTTATTTATTTATTTTTTACTTAAGACGAGTTTAAGTTCACTACTTCTACTACTATTGTCTGATCTGATTAATATGCATTGATTAACTATATATATATGGAGTGAAAATCTTCCACACAGAGAAGTTTCTTACACTCTTTTGCCTCATTCATTAATACATACATAAGATTCTTACTTCTCTACCCGTACATGCATACGATTCTTACTTCTCTACCCATCCCTCAGAAAACAAGACTAAAAATGAGGATACATATTACACTATTACTAATATCATAACATTATTCTCAAAAATACTTTTATGCAGGGATATATACCCCAACACTGGACCTTTTGACCAACCTTCCAGAAAAGTGTGCCCTATCCTACCACAAACACAACAAGACCTTGGCAATCACATTTGACATAAAACCCCTCAACATAATCATTATTAATATTTATAGTATTTCCAATCAAATACCTGAGCCCCTTACCTGGATCTCTCATAATACCCCAGACATCCTGGCCATCACTGATACTTGGCAGTACTACCAATAGGATAAAATATTATCAAGGCAGATCAACAATGTACAAATGAATTGCAGCCATTTTTTATCTAAATCTGTACATATGTTTACCTTACCCACACACCATACAAAATATCCTAAATGCTGGACTTCTTGTGTCTTGCCTTAAACTGATCAGCTAAAAAAAGCTTGTACACAATAGTTTTATATATCGCCCAAAGAAACAATCTGTCCTTACTGTAAGATGTCCTCTTCAGACTATCTAATAAGAAATAATACTATGAAACACCAATAAATATTGGCAAACGTTTAGCTCATACTTTAACTCCACAAGCATGACTCTTTATGGTTTCATACAACTCATAACTACTTCCTCTCAATATAACAGAACTAATGATAAGAACACAATACTAGATCTGGTATCAGAGCTGATCAACTATATATTTTTTTCTGGTACTCTGTCTGATACTTTCAATTACCACCTCCTAGTGTATACCAATAGAATTACTGCCCAACAATGTAAACACCATTCTTACAAAGTAATTTGTGGATTATCGCAATTTAACATTGACACATTTACATCATCCACCCTAAAATCCAATAACTGCGCTATTCTAAGAGCCCTACCTTTAGGTGAAATTGTTCATGAATTTAATACAACATTACTAAATAATCACAATTGCCATGCACCATTAAGAAGGAAAAAAGTAAAAGCTAACCATGTTTCTTGGCTAAACAAGCATACTAAACGACTTATGCAAAACTGAGACAAAGCTAGAACACATGGCTAAAAGAAAGCAGATGCCAAAACCTGCAAAACGTCAAGGAACTATGTAATCTTACCAAAAAAACAGGTTAACAGTGATAAAAAATAAAACTATACCCATTTAAAAAAATAAATAAATAAAAAAATATGGTTGTATGTCCAAGAAATATTACACTCTGTAACTTAAAGTGAGCTGAACCCTTCTCCAAACTCTTCTTCAATAGAAACATCAGAATTCATATCAAACTTCATTGACAGCACAGTAAACCTATTAATAACCCCAGTACATATTATTCCCATCCTACTAACTGATCTTCTTTCACCTTACAGCCTATCTCAACTTTCTCTATAAACATATTACTGCAGAAACTAAAATCCAGCTCACCATCAGCTAATAGCATCTAAGCAGAATACCTTAAAATTGCAGCTGATGCTATAATCTACCCATCTCTATTCTCATAAACAAGTCCAAATGAGCATCACACTTTTTATCATCTTCAAAAAAGTCACACATTATTCTATGTCATAAAAGCAGCAGCTCGATTGAATTATTAGACTTTATACCTATAGCTACATTGCCCACATTATCAAAAATATAATGTCTTTATAACCACCTACTCCATAATTTTTTTCTTCATGAACAATTCGACATTCCCACACAAATGATTTTTATCCTGAACCCCCTCCCCCAGTACAACCAGTGTGCTCTACTAACTAACAACCTTTGTCAAATTTGTTTCCTCTTTATACCTTGTCTTATTGAAAGCCTTAGACACTGTCTCACATAGCAATTTCCTGCAACAAATGTCTTCCTAGGTGTATCCCAGAATTCTCCCCAGTAGTTCAATTTCTAATTATCCAACAGACATCAGTCTATATATTGAAATAGTTTTCCTTTCTTGCCAGTTACTGTTGAGGATTGTAAGACTCTCTTCCTTGCCATATCCTCTTTGATTTTTCATTAACGATTTCTCTATCTCCTCACAGCAAGGATCCTTAATTCAATATATAGATGATTCAGCCCTTATCGGTTCAATAGACGCTGTAAGCCAACTTCAGCAAATCACACAAAAACTTATAGCCCATTTTTCCCACAATGCACAAATACTTTAATACCATTGAAAATGAAGTTACTCCTTTTCTTCCCTAAATCCCACAAATAAGACAAAACCAACTTTAAAATTACCTCCTTTAATAATACAGAAATAGAAGTGGATGCATACACTATACCATTTGAGATATTAATAAATAGAAGTAAATAAATTAAATGGTGAACTGCAGGTCTATTCCATTCATTAAAACAGAAACAACAGGCCAGCACATACAACTCACAGATACAGATGTCTAGCATTTTACATAGTGCTTAACATTTAGTGCACATTCAACAAACAATTAAAAAACTCAACAGAAATTAGGAATGCCAAATAAAAAAAACTTTCTTAGCTATACTAAGAATAAAACTAGAACAATGCTACAATAAGACTGCAAAATGTACTGCTAACATATCCAATAGAACCCACCACTGTTCTGCCCTAAAACAATTAAATTCAATTAAATTACCTTACCATCTCACATATGTTTAGCTACTTGTGACTCATGACATAATATATAAACCTTCAAAATACCCAGCATTAAGCAACATTCTCCACAGTTACTACCCAAAAGACCACTACACTCATGACAAAAAACTTCTTTCCACCTACGACCATGAGAGATCTGCAGGAAATACTCTGTTCTTTAGTTGTCTTGCCAAATTATGGAACTCAGTCCCACTTGCCCAGAGGTCTACATCCAACCTCCACACATTTAAATCTACAACAAAAGATTTTCTAGCTGCACCCTGGCTTTGCTGTTGCTCCATACCTGGCTGAATCACACTTTCTATAATCTTTTCCACCAGCTGACATCATAAACAAAAACGTTTGCCTTCCATGTAACATGATGTAGAGGTATTCTTGTATTCTTTTTGTATATATTGTAAATATATACCCCCGTTTTATATTGCTTTTGTCTAGTGGGAGGACCATTTGCTCATAACACACACACACACACACACACACACACACACACACACACACACACACACACACACACACACACACACACACACACACACACACACACACACACACATACACACACATGCATACACACACACACACACACACACACACACACACACACACACACACACACACACACACACACACACACACACACACACACACACACACACACACACACACACACACTCACATTACTCTCTACTCCTGAGTTTATTTCCTTATTACTTTCTTGTCTACACTCTTCTGTCAGTTTTCTTCAATATATTTTCTTTAATTTCCTGTCTGCATACTATAATTTTCTATCTTCTCCAAGGTTAATTTGTATGTATTTTCCTTTCCCCCCCCCCTGGGTTGAACGAAAGTGTCTCGATTCATCCCTTGCTAAGGCTAAGGATAGTGAAGTTATAGTGTAATTTAACTGTTGAAATTTTATGAAAACACTGTATTTGTAATGTACAACCATTGTTAAGTTAAGAGTTGTTAAGTTATAGTGCATTTTAAAGTTTGATATATTATGAAAATATTTGTAACGTAAACTCAGCAACACAGCAACACAACAATAAATTCCAAATTAAATTGTCACGACACAGCTTTACTAAACCAGCACAACATCAACTTATTCAGTAAGCACTTTCGTATAGTGTTAGATTTCTTCAGACTAAATAAGGTGAAGGACATCAGCCATGTATACAAACATTCATCTAAATAATTGCCTCATAAATTGAATAATTATAAAATCAGTAAGTCAATAATCACAATTACTGACACATCCTTCATAAATAACAATGCCCTAACTTCACTGAAAAAGAGTATAAAACATTATTAAATGATTGCAATATAAGAACTATCTTATATACTACTTGTAATATATATATATATATATACATATATATATATATATATATATATATATATATATATATATATATATATATATATATATATAAACAGCATGCCATGTTTATAAATTAATGCTTTAATGTCCTTCTTTTTAGTTAAACATTAACATTTCCTTTGTCATTAAGGCCTGGGGGATCACTAGCATTTAACCTAAGTATCCGAGTCTATTCTTTCCAGTCTAATTCCTCCTCTACCTCTAACTTATTATCAAAATTCAAAACCATGTCTAAGAACTTAAATTTTGGTGTCCCTTTACATTTACAAACATTCATCTCATTAATTGCCTCATAAATTGAATAATTATAAAATCAGTAAGTCAATAATCACAATTACTGACACATCCTTCATAAGTAACAATGCCCTAACTTCACTGAATAACAATAAAATAAATCATTAAATGATTTCAGTATAAGAACAATCTTATATAATGTTTGTAAATATATATATATATATATATATATATATATATATATATATATATATATATATAAAACAACAATAGGCTATGTTTATATATTAATACTTTAATTTCCCTCTTTTTAGATAAACCTTAAAATTTTCTATGTCATTAAGGCCTGGGAGATGACTAGCATTTAACTTAAGTATCCAAGTGTATTCTTTCCAGTCTAATTCCTCCTCTGCCTCTAACTTATTATGAAAATTCAAAACCCTGTTCAACAACATAAATTTTGGTGTCCCTTTACATTTGGTATAACAATAATGTTTTCCCCATGCATTGCTAACAGCTCCTTTTTGAACTGCATATATATGGTCTTTCATTCTTTTATACAGTTCTCTACTAGTTCTACCAATATAATAAAAGGCACATTCTGAACAAATAGGCAAATAAACTGCAAATTTACTTTTACAAATATTCACATTGTACACTTGTGTTTTAACATTATTAATACACATTTCTGTTGGACCATTATAAACTAACTTACAAAATTCACAGTTTAAATATTTCCAATTTTTTTCTTTCCTTTGATTAATATATTTTACTTTATCCTGGAAAATACTTTTAAAATTTTTACCTTTCTTATTTATAAATATAGGTTAATCTCCCACTGTATTCCATATCTCAGGAAAGCTACTTAAAAATTTCAAATTATTTATTATTTATTATGAAAATATGTGGAAAATCAAACCAATTTTCCATTTTTTGATCAAATTAGTTTTCTAGTTTTCCATATTTGGTAATACAGAATTATAAAAAAATATCTGAAATGATAAGCATGGAATCGACATTCAAACACCGGAAGTTCCACTGTTGAAAGTCCATGTTACTGATAATGTTTTTGTAGAGGACCAAGCCACCCTGCACACATCCCCCTGAATATTATATATTTCAATTCCAAAATTGCACTACAAGGAGGAAAAGGGTAAATTTCCCAATCCCCACTGTATTGCGATCTGTTATCAGAATATCAAATGCACATTAGTAAATGTATACTACCATTTGCTAATGTGTATTTGAACATTTTTCAGAATGGCATTACAGAAACTGGAAAAGATTCATTTGACCATCCCAGTTTCACTTGAGTGCTGCTCCACATTTTGATAGTTAACTGTATTACCAATATTACAAAATAATTTTATTGTTATAATGTATTGATCAATTAACAACTTTTAATATGTCAATTCATTTTGATGAGAATATTGGTTAGGACAGAAATTACTACTTTTGTTAAGGTAGCCTTTTCTTTAGAAAAATGATTGGTAATTGTATGTAAGGGAATGATGTGTTATAAGCTGATATTCTGATGCAGTCTCCATTTGAGGGATGTAAGTGCTTAATATCAACTGTTATTTTTTACACTGAATGGATTCTGATTTTAAATAAACTTTGGAAACAGGTAGAAGTTCTTAGAACCCATGTGCATACCATCTTATCCACACCTTGCACTTCATTTTTTGGTCACTGGTGTTTTCTATTGTCTGTGATTTCAGTCTGTTGAAGATGAAGAGGAAGAGATGGAGCAACAAAACAGTGTTCGAGATTGCATGCCATCATAGGATCCTTTTTCTAATTCTATTAACAATTCTGAGGTTTCTGCAGTTACCTTGGAAGTTAGCAACTTGAAAGTAGAGCTTACTAGATTAATAGAAATGTTAACCCAAATGCAATGGGTTATGGGAGAGAATCCCATTAAAACTACTACTTGAATTGAGAGTTGCGACTCACATTTTGTGGAGAACAGTATGATGGTTCAAGTTCTGGTATTGTATGTACAAAGGATAAGACTTATGATCTTTTGAGTGCTGGAGCTCTACTACAGCCTTTGGTTAGCAATCCACTTTCTATGAGTATAGAATAACATGGAACATTTTCTCATGCGTTACTCAACTTACAAGGTACTGTTGATTTAAGCTCCTGTGATAACACTGACAATTTTCAAAATTATTTTGATTTCATCTCTTGGGTGAGCAAAACCTTTTTGATCTCCAGTAGGGAGGAATATAGTATAACAGAACCATTAGGTGAAAGTGTTAATTATGGTAGTTCAAAAGAGCTCATTTATGCCTTTGTGGCAAGACTTTTTAAAATTAAGTTTGCAAATGTACATAGCATATTTGAGGCAATATTTGGTGCAGAAGATGGCCCCTCACTGATTTAGAACCTACAAACTTCCAAATGGACTGGTTGCCAATGATGTTCTGGTAAATTATTGTATTAATGTGCTTGATAGACATGAATTTGAATTAACTGAACTTATGATTAAATGGAACACAAAACATGTGACTAGTCTGTTGGTTGAATTAGGGCATTATTTGAATTCTTTAAATCAGACAGATTTGCTTTTTCTTGAATTAAGGTGATTTTAATGTATTTGACAGCTAGATAAGAAATGTGAGGGAACTGTGAAAAAAAGAAGACTTTAAGTACAGATGGTGCACAGTATAAAAATAACATTGCCTATCCCCTTTCTAAGGGAGGATAAAGGTCTAATTCATTCACTGCACCTTTTAATAATGAGGTTCAATCAATGGACATAGGTAGGGGTGAATTTCTGGAGTTTGGTTCACATGAAATTGTGGGTGAGGATATGGAGTTTGATTTGAATAGATATACTTTTTGGATGGAAGAAGGTAGGAACAACCTCAACAATTATGAGGATTTTTCCAGCTTTAAGGTGGTCACAAATACTGGCAAATCAGAGGGGGTGGTTCAGTGTATATATTTTAGGACGTGAAGAATATTTGTAATGTACATATGTTAAATCATACATAAAGCCATCAGATCATTGAATGAGTCCTTCAGTTCACTGAACGGATGAAGAAATTATGATACATATTCTGAAATCATATGCATTTTCTTTAAGATTTTGCTTTCTTTTTACTAATTCAAAGAGACTAGAAGATAAAATAGGAATGTGGGGAGTACCTCATGTCAGGTAAAATTTTATCCAGATATCTAATTGCATTACTTGCACTAAATGTTAGTAAAAGGATATTGGGTATATGTCGCACTTGGTTAACAGTGATGAGCTTTGAAATCCAGTCCACCCTCTGCAGATGTCTAACCCCCTGATCCTTACAACTTTTAAATGTTGAACATATGTTCATAAGTTCATAGGTGTATACTAGACTAATGAGCACTGGAGCCTTTATAAGCCTAGCAAAGCATCCCGATTGTATACCACAAGTTTAAGTGCCTTAGAGGTTATTTTAAGGAGTATGTATAAGCTAGGACAAGATTTATAGTCTGCTTCTATCCATTAGAAACACAAGTTTTAAGATATGGGGTGTATTTATGATTTTACATCAATTGTTCCAGGTTTCTGTAGAATAGGGTTAGGGAAGAGCTCTGCTTCACATGGATGGGAAGTCCATCCCGGAAGACAGGAATTTCCTGAGACACATACCTGTTCATCCAACATGTTTGATTTATATCACAAGCAAAGTTTAAATCCCTAGAGCAAGTAATTATGATGTTATTCATGTTATTGTTACCTAATTGTGTGTTTCACTGAATAATGTGCTGTGTGTCTCTCTGCTATAAGATGGGGTGTTTGTCTTCTCAGTTCTTTGTTATCTGATATTTAACTGTTAGCTTAGAGGGCTTCCTCTGTACTTTAAGTGCTAGCCACAAAGTTTGAGAATTCATTTTATGCTCAACTTCTGAGGGACTTGGTTGGCTACAATCACCTGCATTAGAAGCTGAAGGTAAGTACAAACTGGCAGTTTTAAAAGTACTGTATTTCATTTTTTCTGTTACCTAATTGTGTGTTTCACTGAATAGTGTGCTGTGTGTCTCTCTGCAGTTAGTCTCACTCAGTCTCCCTGTTTTTGTTTTGGTGTTAGTGTTGGTGGCTCTGTAATTGCACGCCCCTCCTGTAAGTCTGTGTTTGAACAATCCTCCTGAGTCCATCTCATTTGCTCACTTAACTGAGTACAGTGAGATCATATTCTGAGTCTAGTGTTCACTCTACTTAATACAGAGAGAAGATTTGAGAAGACCAACCCACTTAGGTTCTTCCTTCCTCTCTCCTTGCACTTTACTAATAAAAACAAAATCCACTTTATTCATCTGCTTTTACTGTATTTGTGTTTCCTCCTACTTTATTTTGCTTTTGCCTCTTAAAAGTACTCAGTTTTATTTATTCTGCTGCATTTATTACTGCTTGATAGTAGCCTGATTAAATTGTAACTGTGATTCTAAGTCTTTTCATTTAAGCTTCATACCGGTTGTTTTACATTAAGAAGGTTTGTGGTCTGCACTGTTGTGGCAGGACATGTAGCTTACATCCTTCTAAGCTGGGAATTGCTGATTGAAGGTTCACTGTCTGCCATTCTAAAAGTGTATTAGTTTTGATTTAAGCACTTGGGCTTCAGGTCAGTTATTCTACATTAAAAACATTTGTGGTCTGCACTCTTGTGGGAGGTGAGGCTGGATTCTGCCCTTCTGAGCTCTGAATTTCTAGTCACAGGCTTTTTGTGCCTGCTTATTTGAACTGTTTCTTTCTGAAATTGGTGTGACTTGTTGCTGTAGCATAGACCAGATTCAGGCCTGCTGAATCTAACTTTGTTTGTATAACCTGAGCATTGGTCCAGGCCATCTTATAGCTGCATAGGTTCATAGGTAGGTACTAGGCTATTGGCCTTAGGGCCTATACAAGCCTAGCCAAAAAGGTACCCTAGCTTTCGCCACCCAAGAAAATTATTTTCCTGTGCCCCTGTCAAGCAGAGCCATAGAAGTGATCGCCGGGGTGAATTTCCTATTACCCTTCCAATCATCAAGATTTTTCTTGAAGAGTGCTAATGAGGAGCTCTATTTGACATAGATAGGTAGTCTGTTTCAGAGTATGGGAAGTCTCTGGATCAGGAATCTATCCCTACAGCATGTTCTGTTTATTGTGGTGACAAGGTTTAGGTCCCTAGAGCACGTAGCTTGGAGGGATTGGGATTTCTTTAAGTGGAGCATGTCCAACAGTTCTGGGTTTGACATAGCTTTGTATGTTAGGTGGAGATTGCTTCTGAGTAGGTGATATGCGATGAAGTAAACCTGGTGTTTTTTTGAGACAGTCTGCATAGGGCATCTGTATGAGGCCAGTAGTCCTCTTTGTGAGGTATTTCGGTGGCCTTTCCAAGTGTTGTAGATGTCTTGTGAGATACATACTAAAAGGGGCGTTGTACTCTATAATGGGTCTAATGAGTGATGAGTAGAGGGGAACAATTACCTCTTTTTTTCTGGATGAGAAACCTTTTGTGATGAGGTGTGTTTAGTAGAAGGATTTCCTGACCACTGTAGTGATGTGATTATCAAAGGCGAGACTACTGTCCACCTGTGTCCCAAGGTCTCTTATCACACTTTAGGTGTTAAATAGACTATCACCTATGTGGTAGTTCATGGGTACCGAGTTTTTACCAAAGAGGATTACAATGCACTTTTTGGCATTGAGCTTGAGGCCATGGCTTTGACACCAGGCCGTGTCTCACTGAGGCCCTTTTGTAGGATGTCCACATCGTTAGGAATTTCGATTATGGCTCCTAGCTTGCAGTCATCTGTGAACTTTTTTAGCCAAAGACCTTCTGTATTAGCCTGTACTTCAGAGACGTAGATACCAAACAGGAGAGGACCCAGGACTGAACCCTGTGGTACTCCACTTGTCACTGGTCTGAAGTCTGATTTGGAGTCTGCTACTTTCACAATGTGGGTTCTGTCAGTAAGTCAGTTGGCAACCCATCTTGTGACATAGGAATCTATACCTTGTTTAGTGAGTTTATCTATAATTCCAGAATGGGGGGTGGTGTTGAATGCCTTGGTGAGATCTAGATAGGCTGTGTGAACCACCTTACCCTCATCTATGGCTTTGTTGACTGCTTCAAAGAAGTCTATCAGGTTTAAGAGACATGATCTGCTTTTTACAAACCCAAACTGTGTGGGGTCCAGAGTTTGGATATCTCCAATGTCTTTGTTTATGAGTTCCATGATGATACATTCCATGGCCTTGCAGACCAGGCCCGTCAGGCTAATGGGGCAGTAGTTCCCAGGGTCTGTCAAGGCTCCCCCTTTGTGGAGTGGGATAACCGTCGTGGTGCACCACTCAATGGGCACAAAGCCTGAGGTGAAGCTATGACTGAACATGGTACTTAGGTGGGGTGCCAGTTCATTCTGTAGTTCATGTAGAAGGCAGCCTGGGATGTTGTCAGGTCCCATGGATGCTGCATTCTTGGCTTTGGAGAGTGAGGTTTTTACCTGTGCAGCAGTGATTACAGGAACTTTGCATTCTTCCGGTATAGAGATGGGCCCTTTAGGGGGGTGAGAGGGGGGTAAAGCTAGCACTGAACCTATCTGCCAGGATGTTGGGAATATCAGTTGGTTCTGTATATTTAGTGCCATTGTGCTGTAACTCAGAGCAGATCTGAGTGTTGTCATTGAGATTCTTGACATAGCTGTAGAATACGTTGTAGTTGTCTTTAGAATCAGTGGCAATTTTGTTTTCATAACTAGCTTTGGAGGATTTTATGAGGGATCTCAGATTCTTACTGAAGTTGACCAGGGAGTTCCTCCAATCATGGGATTTTACTCTTTTTTGCAACAATTTCTTTCTTCTGTTGTAGAGTTTATTTATGGCAGAAGACCACCAGATTTGCTTCCTTCTTTTGGATGATAGCATCTTGGTTCTGTTAGGGATAGCACGATCCATGCACTTGTGTAAGTGCTTATAAAGTGTATTTGTGAAGGATTCAGCAGTCGTACCTCTATTGTCCATCTGCATGGGTGTTGTGAAGTTTGCCACTTCTATCTTAAGAAGTGTGAAGTTGGCTTTGGAGAAATTTTTTACGGTTGTTTTCCTAATAGGGGGTGGGAGAGGGATTTGGATGTCTAGGATGATTAGCTTGTGGTCAGATCTGATGAATGAGGAATTGACCTCTGGTCTGGAACACCGTTCACCCATGTTGGTGATGACCCAATCTAGCATATTGCTGCCCCTGGTGGGGGTGTGGATAAGTTTATCCAAGGCGATGGAATTGATGCATTCCAGAAAACGTTGAGCAAAAGATTTGGTACATGAGTAGTTTTCCCAGTTAATGGTGGGGTAGTTGAAATCACCCATTATTAGGGTGTTGGTTTGTACCCTAATATTTTCCAGTGTATCAAGAAAAGAGGAGTGGGAATCCTGGTGCATGATGGGGGGTCTGTAGCAAGCTACAATCTGGATTGCTGTCTTGCCAGCATTAGAAGAACTTGAATAATCTCTGATGCATTATACTGAGCAACCAGCTTGGAGGTGTGGATATCCTTAATGAATATGGACACACCTCCACCTTTAGGGTTTTGGTCTGGGTTAGGTGGCTGAAAGGTGTGGTATAAATTATAGCCTGATAATGCAGTGGTGCTCCTTGAGCTTTGAACCAGGTCTCTGTCACTGCACAGATGTCAATGTTCTCCATTTGAAGGAGTGCCTCGAGTGAGTGCATTTTGAAGTTTAGACTTCTAGCATTGAGTAGCATTAACATCAGGTTTTGCTTGCTTGTACCTGTTATGGTGGTGAATTTGTCATTTGAACCTTTCCTAAAAAAGGCACTATAGGGTTGGCAAGAGACTTTGCTAGTATCCGGAATCCCAAGGGCAACAGGTGCAGACCATCTCTGGCAAAGCATCGTGGTCTGTCAATCATGTCATCCCAGGCAGACAGATACTGGATTCCCTTAGAATGACACCAGAAGCTTAGCCAATTGTTGAAGTCAATCATTTTGTCCTTGTACTGTGGTATCATTCTGAGTGATGGTAGGATGCTACTCAAGGCTAGGGTCATACCGGCCTGGGCTACAAGATCAGAGAGATCCTCCATGTCTCTTTTCATGTAGTCCAGTGAGGTACATTTCAGGTCATTCACACCAGCATGGACAATGACAGAGTCATATTTGTACTTGTTGTGGAGTGACCTGAGTGTGTGCATTATGTGGTCAATCCTGGCACCTGACAGGCAGCTGACAGTAACTTTCTCCTTGTTTAGCCTGGTGAGTGGAACATCAGTGTGCCTGACTATAGAGTCACCTATGACTAGAGTGTTGGGTACGTTATGCCTTATGGGCTGTAGTTGAGTGACACACTGAGTATGTGGTCTATGTGTCATTTGGGTTGTGTTGGGTGGTGGAGGTTGTTTGCATTTCTGCTTTGGAGGTCTTGGTTGTTTGGGCAGATTTTTACTGACAGCCTCCGCAAATTTAGGCATGTGTTTTGTGCTTCTGTGTATGTTTTGGTGGTGTAGGTTTTGAGGGACTATGTGATGAGTTTAGTGTGGTGCAAGTGTTTACCTTCTCCTCTTGACTGTCTAGTCCAGTCTTACATGAAGAGAGCTTTGCTTCCAGTTTGGCTATATAAGTGCATCTCTCACAGGTCATAGTGTTTGGTGGTAGGAGGAGAGGGTTGTCTGTGTACATGAAGCAATTGCTGCATTTCCCCAAGATGCCCAGATTCATCGGGTTGACAGGAGAAAACACTGGGAGCTGACCTTTAGACATGCCTGGATAGGTGCTTATTTATTAAGTACTAAACACTGACGTCCCACTCACTAGGCTGAATAAGTAGAAGGTTAATGTTAGCTGCCTGTCAGGTGCCAGGATCCACCACATAACACAAGCAAAGCACTCAGGTCACTCCAGAACAAGTACAAATATGACTCTGTCATTATATAAAAAAAAAACAAAACCAGAATATCCTTATAACCACAGTAGCAAAAGAAACCAGTGATATTTAGTTCTTATGTTCACCAAACGTTTTTTATTCCAAAGTAGAAAGCATAAAATGCCCTGGATCAACTGGTCAACACTCTCACCAGAGGTGACAACATATTGGACCTGGTCACCACCAACATGGGCAACTGGTGTTCCACACCAGAGGTCAACCCCTCGCTGGTTAGATCAGACCATAAATAAATCACTTTGGACATCCACATTCTCTCCCCACCCCCGGACAAGAAAACCACCGTGAAAAACTTTTCAAAAGCAAACTTCACATTACGTAAGACCAAGGTGGAAAGTTTCAAAGCCCCCATTCTACAGGATTATGCTGTCCAAGCTGCAAAATACTTTACTAATTCATTCTATGGGCACCTACAAGAATGCATGGATCGTGCAATACCAAGCAAAACCAAGACTCACTCCTCCAAGAAATGGAAACCATTCTGGTGGACCCCTGCCATAAACAAGCTATATAATAGAAGGAGGAAACTAGTACAGAAAAGAGTAAAATCCCAAGATGGGAAGACATCCTTGATCAGTATCAGCAAGAAACTACGATCCCTCATAAAATCATCCAAGGCGAGCTTCGACAGAAAAATTGCCAAGGACTCCAAAGATAAGCACAAGGCATTCTTTAGCTATGTCAAGAATCTAAGTGGCATTGCTCAGATCTGCTCAGAGTTAGTGCAGAATGGCACAAAACACACTGAACCAACTGATATCATCAATATCCTGGCAGACAGGTTCAGTGCAAACTTCACCCCCCTCTCACCCCCAAAAGGGCTCATAACCATATCAGAAGAATGTATAGCCCCTGAAATCACAGACACTCAGGTTAAAAACAGCTCTCTCCAAACCCAAAAACACAGCAACAGTGGGACCAGGCGGTGTCCTAGGCTATGTCCTACATGAGCTCAAAGACGAACTAACCCCTCACCTAAACACACTGTTCAAATTCAGCCTCTCCACAGGCTATGTACCCATAGAGTGGAGCACAGCAATGGTTATTTCACTCCACAAAGGTGGAGCCACAACAGACCCCGGGAACTATTGCCCTATAAGCCTGACTAGCTTGGTCTGTAAGGCTATGGAGTGCATCATCATGGAACTCATTAACAGAGACATTGGGAAACTCCAAACACTTGACCCGACCCAGTTATGCTTTATTAAGGGCAGATCATGCCTACTAAACCTGGTTAACTTCTTCGAGACAGTCACCAAGGCCGTAGATGAGGGGAAGGTAGTACACACAGCCTACCTAGACCTCACAAAGGCCTTCAACACCATTCCCCATTCTGGTATTATAGACAAGCTCACCAGTCTGAACATAAACCCCTACGTCACAAGATGGGTTGCCAACTGGCTCACTGACAGAACCCACATGGTGAGAGTTGCAGGAGCTAGGTCAGACTCTAAACTGGTTACAAGTGAAATTCCCCAGGGCTCAGTCCTAGGACCCCTCCTGTTCAGCATATACTTCTTAGAGGTACAGGCAAGCACAGGGGGACTATGGCTTACCAAGTTCACAGACACCTGCAAACTAGGGGCTATAATTGACTCTCTGGCTGACACAGACATCCTCCAAAAGGGTCTCACTGAGACGGATACCTGGTGTCAAAATCATGGCCTCAAGCTAAATGCCAAAAAGTGCATAGTCATCCCCTTTGGAAAAAACAAAGTACCCACAAACTACAACATAGGTGGTAGTCCCCTAAATATGGAAAACATAATAAGGGATCTGGGGACCCAAGTAGATAGTAATCTTTCCTTTGATAATCACATTGCCAAAGTGGCTAGAAAATCCTTGTATGTGGCCCACCTAATGACAAAAGGGTTCACATCCAGATCAAAAGAGGTCATTGTGCCCCTCTACTCATCACTCATCAGACCCATCATAGAGTACAACGCCCCATTTGGGATGTACCTTACAAGACACCTGCAACAGCTGGAAAGTCCACAGAAGTACCTCACCAAGAGGATCACCAACCTCAAACAGATGCCCTATGCACCTCAACTGAAGAAACTCCAGCTGTATTTGGTTGCATACTGCCTACACAGAGGTGATCTTTGCCTGACATACAAGGCCATGTCCAACCCAAAATTGATGGACATGCTCCACCTAAAGAAAATCTTATCCCCTCGAGCCACACGGTCTAGGGATCTAAACCTCACCACAACAATAAATAGGATGTACTGGAGGGATAGATTCCTGTCCCAGAGACTTCCCATGCTTTGGATCAAGATTCAAATCTACATTAGGCAGAGCTCCTTGCTAACACTCTTCAAAAGAAACCTTGACAAGTGGATGGAAAACAGAAAGTTTACCCCGGGGATCACTTCAGTGGCTCTGCTGGTCATAGACACAGGGAACTAATCTGGTGGGGGGGGGGGTTGGCGAAAGCCAACACATTCTGGTTAGGCTTATAAATGCCTTCGGGCAGATAGCCTAGTACCTACCTATGAACCTATAAACCTAATCAGATTGGGATCTAAAGATGCCGTATATGCCCGGCATAGATTGCCTCTCAACATTCTGTAAGATCACAGCACTGACAATGCAGTATGCAATCACCTCAGCATCTGTATTGTTCAGATAGTTATCATTGTTTTATAAGTTTATATTCTTTACCATGGAACATAGCATGTATTTATTGTATCTACATATCCTGTCAGAACTGTCATCCCTCATACAATGCTAGCAGCAGCTTTATTGCAAGAATAAACAGCATTTCTATTTTATGGAAATAACAGGTTTGCTTGATTAGCTACTTAGTGGTATAAGGCATAATTTACTTTGAGTTACATTGTTTCAACAAATAATGAAGAATAAAAAGGGACAGTTAGCAGCATTGTTCAGCAGTGTAACCATTTTTGTACGAAAGACTACTTCAGTATGTCGCTTCTGAACGTACTGTGTAATATGCATTCTAGAGTTAAAGGAATCATACAAAATAAATACAGCATCTGTATTAAAATATTAATTGCTGCATTTATTCACAAAAAGGCCCACAAAGCACTGCATGCAGTTCAGCTTTATGAAATCCTAGCAGTGCTCTCTTTGCACAACTGATTATGATTTATTAATGCTACTTATAGCCTGTTATCCAGCTAGTCATGTAATAGAATGTCCCCAGTAATCAAAATTATACATATCAAATGCTGTCTGAAAAACAAGGCAGTGATAGTATTACATTCTAATAATGTGCAGTGTCTTGAAATTTCTCTCTTACTTATGAAAAATAAATTGTACCAAAACAATTACACCCTGCATGTACAACATAAGCAGATTTTAAAAGTTACAGTGTAGCACAATGAAGCAAATGAATGACAGTAGTTTTGGTGCATTACTGCTGTAGAAAAACATTTTCTGTAATTATAAGAACAAAAAGCAATATACTCACCAAGTCTGTAAACAGGATATCAGGAAATGTTCCAGTAAATATGCAGTTATCTATATCTGTATCTATATCGATAGCCATGGATTCACATTAGAACATTCAAAGCCCCTAATACTGAAAATTCAAAACATTGAATCCCATAACATTGAAAAGACATAGGAAACCAACATTTAATATATGCCAGCACAGCTACATACAGAAACAAATAAAAAACAAACCATATTACACTTCTTCAAATATAAGCAGGGGGACAAGCCTCCATGCATTCCACACCCCTGCTACTTAAATATATCAACTCTGAGATCGCACTACACAGAACAAAATGTCAAAAATACCAATCTGCACTTCTTGACTGCTGGTTTAAATTGCAAAAAACTATCCTCAACCTTCTCTTAGAAACACTACTTCACTGTTAAAACATTACACATTACTATAAATCTCTGTAATATGTACTGGAGTTTCATAGGTAACCTCAATCATGTTCCCTTCTTACTTGATATACTACAACATAACACCTTTTAGTGTAGTGTGATCTCGAAGTTGACATATTTAAGTAGCAGGGGGCATGGGGTTGAAGGGGGGCTTGGCCCCCAGTTATATTTGAAGAAGTGTAATATGGTTTGTTTTTTATTTGTTTCTGTATGTAGCTGTGCTAGAATATAGTACATGTTGCTTTCCTATGTTTTTTCAATGTTATGGGATTCAATGTTTTGAGTTTTCAGTATTTTGAATTTTTAAGATTTTGGTCTCAATGTTTTGAATTTCAATGTTATGGGCTTTCAATGTTCTAAAGTGAATCCATGTCTATATATATATATATATATAAAATATGTTTTATGACATTGGAAACAGAACTAACTGAAAATGCAATTTTTATTCAGCTCTCATTTTTCTTTATCTAGGTTTCCTAGGTTCATAGGAGGCTATTAGGCCAAATGGCCCTAGGGCCTTTACAAGCCTAGTCATGTTATACCCATGTTCCTTAATTGACAATGGTTTGATGATCATTATTCACAGAGCAAGTCTATAATCACCACTATCTGCCCCTGTCCATGACAGACACTGGTGCCACCCTCATTTTTTTTTTTCAGTAAGGATGAAACAGTTTTGTTTATAATTTCAGATAAATGCATGCAAATAAAAAAGCCTTTGAAAACAACAGAGGTGTGTTTTTAACCACAATGCATTGTATGTTTACAGTTTCTTAAAGCATTTACTGTGTACACTGCCAAATAAGATGCAGCACATACTATGAAAACAGAAGTCTTTAGGTACCAACACATTTTAAAAAGTAGGAATGAGTGAAACAGAGAGGTCATATATGGTAACAAAAGCCAAGTAGTGAAGATTTGCCCTCATAATCTCTCAAATCACAGTTCTGTATCCTTCTCAATAAACCAGACTTCATTTTCTTGATGTAGTCAGTGTAAACATCTCAAACAAGATTGTGCTTTCTGAACAATCAACTGAGGGAAATAATTCAAGCATTTTTTCATGTTCTATGAAATACAGTCAAACACATAAACAGTAATTTAATCTTCAAGGATGAAGAAAGAAAATATTGCCTTTTCACCTCTCTGATAGTCCCAATAAAATCTTGTACGTACAAAGTACAATAGAGGATACTCCTGACTACTGTTAGAATAACAGCTGATATCCATAATAAAGGACTAAGAGAAATGATAGAGAAGCAGTTATTTAGAAATGTTAGTTCTGTTTAGCATTCTATCCAATTTTTCAGTTGAGGAATCAGTCAAACAGAGCAATCTATACCAAAGTGCAATGACTGCAATTCTGATAATTTTGTAATATGTGTAAAACTGTTACTTTAATGCTTTGAAGTAAAACGTAAAATTAATGATATATATGCAGATAAAAATAATGGTTACAAAAGGCACTTGTTTAAAAAATCATAGTAATAATACAAATAAATGGTAAAAGTTTTGAAACTACTTCATGAGGCCAAACATATCTTTGGATCTCATTGAGATCAGGCAATAAAGGACAGGCCAACAATAACTGAAAAGCCAATAAGAACAAATAAAACACTCAGTAACCCCTGCTCAGAGGAATTCAACTCATGTGGCAACATTTCTAAAAAGGTGATGCAATCAAATGTTCCTTCAGCAATTCCCTCCAAAATACACTGAGCCAGGCCATCAACACTTCTTTAAGCCTGCATTAATACAATGCCAACTGTAATCACTTGCAGTTACATCAGTGCAAACAGAACAATGTAGGCCACCATAAATTTTGGGTAAACCTTGCTTTGGCTCAACTTTAAAGCAAGGCTGAAAACTATAATGCTCTTATGGATCAGAAAGGCAATGTAGATTTGTACAACCCTGGACTGAGAGTCTTGCAAGCTAATGGCCATTCCTTCAAAGACTGAATGAAATGACAGAGACAGGAAGAGTATAAATGAATGCAAAGTGGAGTGAGCATAAAAGTCCACATAGATGTGTTGCTCCCAGTTTCTACATCTTCAGTGTTGTAACTGGGGGAATGGTGATGAGGGCCACTGTGGTTGTACTAATGGTGTCCACTGTGGTTGTGCTGATGGTGGCTACTGCTGGAATAGTTCTGTGGATCAGATGAACTTGTAGGAGACAGAAGTGGCCACTTCTCGGCTGATGAATGCCCATTTCAGTCCAACACAAAACCCTCAATAATCAATACCAGGAAAAAATCCTGCTGCCATGATGAATTCTGGGAGTGGAAAATCCATATTTACATTCTACCGCTTCAGCTCATCATTAATGTCAGACATGTAGTTGAGTACAATGTCCAGCAGGCAGGCAGCAAGGAAGACTCCCCCAGCAAGGCAGCTGATGAAGCTCAGGATCATCCTGTGAGTATATGTTCCACAGCATCTTGAAACCACTGCAGTCTGGCTGGTATCAAGCCAAATATGACAGTTAGGATATGTAATCCGACCAGGCAACCCATCTTTATCTCCAGCAGGTAATCCATTATCAATGAATGAAATAAACAAGAGAAAACAACAAATTCCTCCAAACTATAGGGCACTGAAGAGTGTAGTAGCTTCAGGTAGGATATCAATACAGAAACTTTACTAGTGATTAGCAGTATTCCTAAAAATTCATGCTTCCTAGTGCTGGACCCACTGTCCACAAAACAGGTGTTTAACACACCCACCCTTTGCTTACTAATACCAGACTGTAACAAACCCAAGTTACATTAGTGCAACAGATGCAAAGCCCAAGTTGAAAATATAGTATCATTACCTTATCACAAAGAATGTCCATCTGTAGATGTATTCAACGTTCACATAAAAAGTCCCAATGTTAAGCAACTTCTTTTCCAGCTAAGATGAACTTCTTGCATTCTCCTAATGAAATGTTTTCACACAGAGTAATTCAGGCCCACAGTTATGTCTCTAAAGCTTGACACTCTAGCCATTTAGACATACTGTTCCTTCCTAGGAATCCTTCTCTAATCATGGGGTGAAGACTCATCTTTACTTGAGGCACTAGCATGCTCTCCACTCGAACTGCAGTCTAGGAAGTAAACCTGACCCTAGATTTTGCATACAAGGCCTCTCCCATTGAAGTTATATCACATCTGTTGTAGCTAAAATGGCCATTCTTTTACACGAGAACAGATTATGTAATTGGTCTCATAATAACTCATTAATCCAACATGCAGGAGTTTATCGTTTAGTTGTTACCTCTTACTGCCTGAAAACTTTTAAAGAAACAGTATCACTTACATAATATTTATATCACACAATGGCATTTGCAATGCTTTAAAGATCAAACACTTAAAATGTAGTATTTTCACAGTATTTTTAGTATGTATCTTGTTCAGCCATCAACAGTTCTACCTGATACCTATCTCAGCTGAGCACCCTGGATTTTTGAACTTAGTTGGAGGGGTTGTAGGGTCTGTGCAGCTCATGAAACTATAAGAAGAAGAATGGAGCCATATTGATGACAGCTCAGCAAACAACAACATACTGAGGAGGGGTTTACATCATAAAGCCACAAAAAAAAAAAAAAAAAAAAAAAAAATTCATAGGTTTGTAAGTAACCTATGCAGTTCTTTGATGCCTTGCCCTAAAAACTAATCACAGCTTACTGATTACAGTACGTGAGCTAGCTACTGCAACTGCCATCTTAGTTTCTGTCAGTGGATTGATGGTATGAGAGTAACACAAGCATTTTTTTCTGTGCTAACTTAAATTGTTCTTAATTTGCCAGACACCACCTCCATCTACTTTACTACTCTGTCCTATAAGCCTATCCCTGCTTTTACAGCATCTTATGTGATTGTCATTTTTATGTCCTTTCACAATACTATACAAGGAGTTTAGTAGCATCTGTCTTTCCTTGCTTTGATTGTTCCTGCTGATGAGAGTCAAGTACCTGGTTACTCTGTCCAGGTAATAATTCTTCACTCATATGTTAAAGACAGCAGTAACTTCATTGTTAGAATCCTTAATCCCTATTGTGTTATACTTATTTTCCTTCCATTTTTTTTCTGTAGTGCACAATAAGGCTAAGAATTAAGTTAAACTTTCTCTAATTAATCTTCCACTATGTCTTCTGTAATCATCACTGCTTTCAGGAAGGTTTCACCTTGCTATTAAGCTTTTTGTGATGCACACCTCTGTCTGCCAAAATTAGTATCTTTCCCTCATTTGTTTTAGAGAGTTTAGCTTACTTTCTACATATGCTTGTACAGGTTCTCCCATATCTATATTTTCTTCTACGAATAGTATGCATAAGCAAAAATTATCTTTAGTTTTACTTGCTTTATTCACTCACACATATATGTTGCATAGAGAGTCTACTTGCTTGAGTTTCCTAACAGAAATGCATTTCAAATGCTGAACCAGATTGTATTTATAAACCAAACTAGTAAACTATCTTATCAACTAAATTTTCCTTCTCAATATTTACTTGCTGCTTAAAATTCTCAACTTTTAGGACTACGTATTTCATTTTGACAAAAAAGTTTACAGTTCTAGTTAGACTTTGCATTTGCAAATCCTTCTAGCTTTGTTTCTTTAAAATGCACACTTTATGGCAGTAGTTAATTCTCTTCAGTTCGTCTATACAGCTCAATTCACTTCTTTGTAACACTGAAAAGGCTCACCCAGATTCTGCTACAATTTGCTGTGAGGGAACAGTTAGTTTGCTTTTAATTTGTTGTGTTTTGTATTACTTTATTGCCTTTTTCTATTTTGTTTACTGTGATTTGTTTTCTTTACACTGAGTTTTACTTGTATTCTTATTTTAACTGCATACTAAAACTTGAAAAGAGACCACAGCTCTGTCTCTTGTGAGTCAGACAGAAATTAGAAGAGGTCAGTTAAGAAGTCACGCATAAGTTACAACAGGTCAGCTAAGGTTAATCATCTGTGAACTGAGGGGGGAGCTAAGAACTAAACCTTCTATTTAAGGGGTAAAATAAAACATTTCAGAGCTTTACTGGAAAGACTCACACAGATTCTGCTACAGTGTGGTGTGAGGGAAAGGTTAGTTTGCTTTTTATTTGTTGTGTTTTGTATTACTTTATTGCCTTTTTCTATTTTGTATACTGTGATTTGTTTTCTTTACACTGTGTTTTACTTGTATTCTGCTTTTAACTTCATACTAAAACTTGAAAAGAGACTACAGCTCTGTCTCTTGTGTGTCAGACAGAAATTAGAAGAGAAGAGAGAATTAAGGAGTTGCACATAAGTTACATCAGGTCAGCTAAGGTTAATCATCTGTGAACTGAGGAGGTGGAGCTAGGAAGTAAGTAGGGGTAAAATAAAATATTCCAGAGCTTTACTGGAAAGGCTCACCCAGATTCTGCTAATTTTGCTGTGAGAGAAAGGTTAGTTTGCTGTTTATTTGTTGTGTTTTGTATTACTTTATTGCCTTTTTCTATTTTGTATACTGTGATTTGTTTCGTTTACACTCTGTTTTACTTGTATTCTGCTTTCAACTGTATACTAAATCTTAAAAAGAGACCACAGCTCTGTCTTTTGTGAGTCAGACAGAAATGTTTCCTACCCTCTCTCCCTGTTAGTGCTGTGTTCTTAAACACCACTGTCTTTCTAGTTGCCTGCCCCTTATGTTAATTTTACTATATATTATTTCCTCTCTGCTTTTACTGGCTGGTGTTAGTAAGCACAAAATTATCATTTTGTGAAATCACTCCCCTTCAACTATTTAAATTTATTGGCCATCCTACTCTATTCCATGGTACCAGAATACAAAAGTGACTACTCCCTTTCAATCTATCTTGCTGTTTTAAAAAATAGTGTCTCTCCACTAAAACTTAACTTTTAGACAGTTAAAAATTAAGTTACTTACTTTCACATCTAACTCCTCTAGTGCACACTGCAGTGTTTAGGATAAACCATGGTTTTCATCTTACATTTAAGCATCTATTGCAAGGCCACCAGTTATTGTAAAGCCCACATTCTGCCTCTCAGTTGTCATCTTGGGATTAGTGTTTCTGTTTTCTCCTGGTGAGAGAAGTAGTGCAGTTACATTATTTCCTGGTGACTGCTGATCACCAGAAAGCTTAATAACTGCTTTATAGGTGACAGCTTAAAATAAGTGTTTATATTCTGATCCTGGTGAGAGTAGGAGCAGAGTGCATTGATTCCTGACTCTTTCTGTTGGAGAGTGAGTGTTTGATCTTAACATACCTGATTGGTCTGGATACTATTTGTGGCATCTACCAGAAAAAGGGTACAAGCCTGCAGACCTTTACATCATCTGGGAGAAGACTGTGGATCACCAAACAGGCCATGGTTTGTTTCTCTTCTTGGGATTGGTGCTAACATTAGCTAGTTTTAGCTAGAACTAGCCAGTTTTTTAGTTTCAGCACTCAAAACTGTTTCCTTGTGCTCAGCACTTGGTAAGAACTCATTATAAGCACTAAATAAATTATGAATTACTACAGCACGCGACTTTCCTCACTTGTTAAGAGGAAAACAGTTCTTAGTACTTAAATAAATAAGTGCCTATCCAGGCACATCCATGGGTCAGATCCCTGTGTTTTTTCCTATCCACCTGATGAATCTGGGCATCTTGGGGCAATGTAGCAATTGCCTCAGGTACACTGACAACCCTCTCCTCCTACCACCCAACACTACAACCTGTGAGAGATGCACTTATATAGCCAAACAGGGCCTGTCCTTTATGAATCTAAATGGGTTTTGATCAAGAATCTGTATGTAACTTATATCCATATGTATTGATACCATAATGATCCTTTCCATAGCTTTGCAGATGAGACTGGTCAGGTGTATTACTCTTTAAATACCCGAGTCCATTGAAGCTCCACCTTTGTGCAAGGAAATGACTGTTGCTGTTCTCCTTTCATCTGGCAAGAAGTCTGTATTGAGGTTGATATTGAATAGATTTTGTAAGGGATCATGCAAGTTATATATTATGTTGGCCAGTAGGCAGCCTGGTATGTTATCTGGTCCCATAGACATAATATTTTGTTCTGAGGTAGCACCTTGCAGAACTGTTCTTGTGATATTTTAAGGGGAGGTTTAGATGTGGGTATGTGATATGAAATTACTGGAGGGGAGTGAGGGTGAAGTTTGAGTTAATGTTGTCTGCTAAAATATTAGCTACATCCTCTGGGTTTAAGTATGTATTATTTACTATCAGCTCTGCACAGGGTGGGTCATTTTTTTGAGATTTGTAAAATAATTAAATAATAATTTGCAGTTTAGCCTATACATGAGTGACTTTTATTTTATCATATTTGGTTTAGATTGATTTAATCAGGGTCTGAAGTTCAATATTTAGTTGTGCAAAAGCACAGTGGTGCAGTAGTAGCATTGTCACCTCACAGCAAGAGGTTCTCCAGTTCGATTCTCAGCTGGGGTGTCTTCTGTGTGGAGTTTGCAAGTCCTCCCTGCATTTGTGTGGGATTCTTCTAGATGCTCCGGTTTCCTCCCATATTACAAAGACATGCATCTGGAGTGTTTCTTCCAGGGCTTCCACAGATAATTGGCTCATTCCACATCATATTTTCCCAATTAACAAATGTAAAATACAATAAATAAATCTTGAGAATGAATGTGATTAACTATTGGCTGATTTGACCAAGGATGAAGATGCAATTGGTAGGGGGTAAATCTGTTATATATATTGGTAAAGAACAATTCCAGGATTGTACCACCCCAGTCTGGGGTGATGAATAACTGCTGCTGGAAGTTTGTATTGGTGAAATCCAAAAGTATCTAGGCATACCTGCTTGAGTTTGTATAAGTCTCTCAGCTTATGGAGGGGCACTTGAAGTCTCTAAGGAGAATGGTGTTTGACTTAATACATGGGAACTCCATACTAGTTATATAGGGGGTGAGGACCAATGAGATCATAGTGGGAGTTGTATAGTTTGCTATGATATTATAAGGAGTTTTTCTAATTATAATTTAGACATGGAGGAGTTCCAGGTCATTATCTTGACTAACAAATTTAGAGATTAATTGATTTGCTAACAATATGGAGACATCACAACTTTTAGTGCCTTTGTACAATGTGGTGGGTCTAAATGTGGGATGGGCACTGAAATCCTGCACTGATGGAGTCTTTTAACTCATTTTGAAGTGGTTCTCTATGAAGATGTATATGTCAATGCTTTCCAGGGTAAGGAGTAGCAATTTTTTTTCAATATTTATATCACACAGAGCATCAAAGTCTTTAACATGCTGCCATATATAACACAGGGATGCCACATTCACTATTGCTGTTACTATAAGTCTTTTATTTCCAGCAATGAACTTACATCTCCATACAGTATGGCTGATTTACAAACATCCAATACAAAAATCTGAAAAACGTCAAAGAAACAGTGCATTCAATTAAGCATTTATAATTTGCACTAACAGTGGCCTTAGTTCTGACATGAATGATTGTTAGGGATAAGAAGTAATTTAAAACTGAGGCCACTCAGGTGACATATTCTATACTTGACACTAGCTTAAGGTTATGTTATTTTACATTTCTCACTATATTTTGAATTGAGAGATATGGCCGGATATTGTTTGCTTACATTGTTTGGTCATTTTGAATGTGACCACTTAATATTAGCTTTTAATACTATATTATGAAATTGTCAAACACTCTGAGGAACTCCTTTTTTAGTTTATGACCAGAGCATTAAATATTACTAAAGTCCATATTTTCCATAAGAAACTTCTATGTTAATGTTATTTTGTCCAGTTGGCACAGACTCACCATTGTAGGTCTACGTTTTATTAATCTGAAAAGATGAAGGTTATTCCTACATTTCCCGTTTTTTTTTTAATTCTTTGGATATATCCATAAATGGTGAGATTCCTTAATAAGAAATTGATTGTATATTTTTATTTTTGCCAATATTGTACTTTAATTTACATTTATAAATGTATGCTTATTCTTGATATTAATAGTTCTACTGCTCAAATTTTGCACTTGTGAAGCTTTTCTCCCCGGGCGTCTACTAAAAATGGGTTTCTGACTCAGTCAAACTTTCCTGGTCACCAAATGTCAATAAATAAATAAACAAATAAAGTAAGGGGGTTCATATACAGGGTCGTATATGTAGGTGACATGCAAATTTAACTCTGTTTTTAAAAATGTCTTCTCGCTATAATCAGAAATATCTTCTATAAATGTTAGCAATAAATGAAATCCAAATGTCAGTGTTTATCATCAGTTAGTTGTTCTTGCTCACCTGCTCCTCTAGGGAGTTACTACTGTTCTCAGGCATTTCATAAGACAGGACAGATATGATGAGGTAAATTATTTAACCAAAATTTCTGAACCACCAAATTTAACTGAATCTGAACCAATACAGACTTCATTTTCTGCACTGTTTGCACATTTTGATGTAAAATAATATGTCATAAGTTTAATGGCAAAGAGTAGTCATTGTCTTTGTTTTGTTTTTGCTCCACCATGCCTGTCAATCATCAATTCTCCAATGGGCTATCATTCAGGCAGCAGATAATGAGAACATTTTGCATTTATGAACCCGACTCCCTTCCTGGTGGGGGCATAAGCACCACAAATTACAACTACACCACCTTGGTCTATCTACAGATTTGCCAACAGGATTACCATCAATAGCTTGGGCGGTCATGCCTACAACCCAGCCTTTCACTGCATGATGAGTTTCTGCTCTCCATCGGGGCCCTGTCAATGCACCCAAGGCTCAAGTCAGATGAGAACTGATGTCCTTGTAACCGATACGGGCATGTCTGTCCTCCCTATCTGTGCCATCAGGTGCCCAAGCAGCAAGTTGAATTCAGGTTGCTGGTCTGAAGTCAGGGCTTTATCCCTCTATGCCATCAATGCAGGCAGTATACAGCTTATAAAAGCTTTTGTCTCACTGGAGTCTGGCACTACAGCCCTCATGAAAACAGTAGGTATATTGCTGAGTATTCACTACTAATGTGATTACTCCCTATGCTGTGGAATAAAATCCCGGTATATGTGAGGCAGAGCACCTCGCTGGCCTTGTTCAAGAGAAATCTTGACCAATGGATGGGAGATCGCAGATATACCCCAGGGATTACCTCAGTGTCACTGCTCAACAGAGGCACAGCAAAATAATGGGTATAGTTCCCCATACTAAAGGGGTGGCTTAAGCCACAAAACTATGGGCTAGGCTTGTAAATGCCCTCGGGCAGATAGCCTAGTATGAACCTATGAACCTATGAACCTATGTGGGGGAGATTAATGCATAGGCAGTGTGTTCTTTGATTTTTGAATAATGCATAACACATAACTATATACTGAGCAAATGCATTTGATTTCACAATGATTTGGAAAGGTTAAGGAAGAGTGAAGAAGCAAGGTTTTCCTCATTTCTGTATTGGTTTATTATGTTGGCGAAGCTGAGGAGGGCAGCAGTAGTACTGTAGTTAGTACCGATACCATGCTGGGTGTTGGAGAGGACGGTTGTCTTTGGTTATATGTTTCATAAATTTAGAGTGAATACATAGCAATAGGTCTATAGTTTGTTATCTCTGTTGAAGTAAATGCTTTGTGAAGTGGTATAATAATGGATTTTTTCTAGATGGATGGAACATACTTTTCAGTTAATGTCCGGTAGATCAGAATGGAGAAAGGAAAGGCTGGTGCTTCTGCACCTGTTTTGAGGAAGGTTATTGACAGCTCAGGTTGCTGCTTTTAATTTGATAGTAACTTTTTTTGTGGTTACTGTTGGGACAGGTTGAAAACTGGAAGATAATGTGTTACTTTCAAGAATCGATATATATAAGTTGGATTAATGAAAGAACTGATGGGATAAAATAAGTATTGAACTTAGTGACAGTGGACCCTGTTGTTTGAAGAGGAAGAACAGAATGTAGTAGTATGGCCAGGGTGTAATAGTTTATTTAGGGAGGACCAAAAAGCTTAGGTTGTTTTATTGCTTTTGTTGGAGATTACTGTAGTATGATTTCATGTCAGATTCAGCAAGAATCTTGATACAGTTTCTGAGATATTTAGTACTACTATTTTAGGAAGGTGTAATTGAAGTGAGTAACTGCTTCATCTAAGGGCATTGCTCTTAATGCATTCAGTTGTAATGGGACAAGGCTGTAATAAATATGTCTTTGTCAAATTTGGTAAAATTGCATACTTCTTTATAGATTATTTGTTTGGCTGAACCACGTTGTTGTTGTCTGATTGCATAGGTTGGGAGGTGGTCACTGACAGCATTTGCTAAGCAACCAAAGGATTTTATATTATTGGGTTTGTTTGCCAATATTCAGACTGCCTGCTAGTACTATTGTTGATTCTGGTGGTGGAGCTTATTTGATCAGTGAAGTCAAATAGGTGAATAAAGCCCTTGGGGATGATGCTGTTTATGGATTGCCAGTCTATATTTAGGTCACCTAAGATGAAGGTTCCTTGGGAGTTTTGTCAGATATCTAATGTAGGATATTTTTGGCTATGGTAAGGTTGTTGCCTGATGGGATGTATACTACTGAGATACATATACTCTGGGATTCAATAAAGCAATTTTACCATGTGAGAACAGTGTTACAGCTTCTGCACGGGATATGGCTGGGCAATTCAATAAACAAGCCTAGGGGTGTGCATGAGCCTGCCAGCACTATTCTGACATGGGCACCACTGAATAATGCTAATTACCTCATTTGCTGGTGAAAAACATGCAAATGAGGTGAATTAGTGTTTCAATAAGCAGGCAGGCATCCATGTCAGAGCATTGTCCATTGCAGAAATGTATTCGGTTACTACCCGTGTTCATTTCTGCAAAAATCAAAATGGGGGCATGACAGCTCTAAGTAAAGCACGTATTGTGACTATTAGAGATGCCAATGGATAAAAATATAGACATTGGCATGGACAACAGTTGCAAAATTATAAAAATAAAAGTTTTTCTTTTGTGCCAATTTCAGCTGTTTAAACATAGCACAGCATCTCGCAAATGAGATTGTGCAGAAAATTTAAAAAATACGAAAAGGCAATTTTAAGTGAAATCTGGATTTTGCCATTATAGTGGTAGCATGCAGAACCAAAATAATAACAGATAACACTGGTTGCTAAGGAGAAAGGCTCTAGTGCAGTGGTGTAACATGGGACTAAGGCAGTGGGGTATGCAAATGAGCTAAATTTATTGAATAGAAAAATGGGAGACTGTGTCTGCCTGCACCTAACCATGTAGGAGCTATAATGTTGCAGTGCAAGGAAGAAAAGTAGCTAACATGAAAAGCGTGTGTGTCATGCTTGGTGTAAGCACACTGGTGCTCCACTACCTCTATTTGCGCTTAGCTAAGCACATCTTAGAGTTGGAAAGGTGGCCTAAGGGTTAAGGTGTTTACCTTATAAACACAAGGTGCAGGGTTTGAGTCTCACAAGGGGTAATTGGCTAGGCTTGCAAGGGTAGTTAGCTTAGTACTAACCTATGAACCTAAGCAAGAGGGTGTGTCTGAGCTAGTTCATAAAATGCTGAGTGTGCTCATGTCCCTGGGAGAGTCCTTTCTGCTCAAAACTGTTTACTATAGCTGCAGGGGGTTGTGTGGCATGCCACTGAGCTTGAGAAACAAGAAAAAAAACAGCAGGAATCAGCAGAAGTGTTCACATTTTAGCAGTGGGTGTGCACAGCACACCACGGAGCTTAGAAGTGCAAAAATGGGAAGAGAAAAAAGGGGAAATAGCAGAATAAACTCACTTAAGTACAAATAATATAGCTGGCAGGTGGAATGTATCATAGTCAGCCAATCACACAAGCAGCATCTGTAGCACAACAGTATAAACAATGCAAACAACTTCCAGTCTGTTTTTTCCCACAAACTTGCACCATTGGTGCACACACTCAGGAGAATTTTAACTGACCAACTGTTAGGGGCTGCTGTTGCTTTGATACATCAGTATGTGCTAGAGGCTGAGGGTGGTGAGGATGATAATGCTGACAATTGCCCAGACAGAGGAGGAGGCGAAGAGTGTTCAGTCCCAGGGAAACCTACCAGGGGCTACATGATCTGGAGATACTAGAGCACTACAGGGTGGACAGAGACTTATTTCAGCAACTCATCGAGCTGTGCTAGCCTCACCTCAGGCCCAGAGCCAACAGAGGGGAACCCATCCCAGTGGTATGTGTAACCTTAAGAATACTAGCTACAGGTACTTTCCAAAGACCTACTGGGGACATCATGGGGGTCTCACAGGCATCTGCATCCAGGGTACTCCACCAGTTCCTGGATGCCATGCTACCACATGCTGGTGAGCACATTTACTTCCCCAGCACCCCTGAGGAGAGGACCACAAATATGCACCTTTTCCACCATGTAGCAGACTACCTGGAGGTACTGGATGCCATAGACTGCACACACATCCACATCAAAGCACCACCTGGTGAACAGGGTAGGGTCGACGTAAACCTCAAGGGCTTTCACTCCATCAATTGCCAAGTCATGTGCAATGCACAGGGCATTACCATTAATGTGTGTGCTGGCAGCCCTGGAAGATATCACAACTCCCACATCTGGCATTCCTCACAGCTGTACCAGGAATTTGCCTGGGGTAACATCCTATATGGTCATCTGGTGGGGGATGCTGGCTATGCACTGGATCAATGGATAATGACACCCATTAGGAATGCACACACATGTACTCAAGAATGCCATAATGAGGCACAAGCACAAACCAGGATCATTATAGAGCATGTGTTTGAGATGCCCATGTCATGGTTCCGCTGCCTTGACATATCTAGTGAAGCCCTGCAGTACTCAGCAGCCACATGTGCGCACATGTTCATAGTATGTGCAATGCTATACAATATGATCCTGCAGAAACAGCTGCAGTAGGAATAGCATGGGGAAGGGCCAAACAGCCCCCCACCATTGCCAATGTCCCCACAAGCACAGAGGGACTTGGAGGAGGAACCCCCTGAGCCTGCTTCTTTAGGTAGATGGAGGCGTGTCCAGTATGCCCTGGCTTTGGCAAAGAGGCAATGCATAGCACACACACTGACAGTGTAGGGACTTAAGGACTGACACCTCTCTCCAACCCACATACATAGTAAAATGGATGCCACACATCACACTACCTGTACCCTACCATGTATAGACAGTATACTGCATTCATCTGGCATAGGCAGCCCTCAAGCACCATCCTCACAACTGCCACAGGCACAAGGTAAGTCAGTCTTCTTAACAATAAGTAAATGGAGTAGTATGTTCTGGTAGCATATCTAAGGTATTGCTACATGCATGTAAGGTAATGGGGTGGCCTACTGGGATAGCAGCAGATAACTGACAGTTATGTGGGACACCAGGAAATATTTGCCCAATACTGGCTTCCCCACACTATGCAGTAGTACCCAACATGACAAATCCCACTGCAGTATATATAGGGGACCAACTAACTGGGGGATCATAGGTCACATGCATGGATGTCAATGTGGTGGTCCCATACTCACCCCTCAGCCTCACCCAGCAAGTCCACCATAGAAAACCATAAAGAAATGTCTGGCAAAGGCTCAAAAATGGTGACAATGATGAAATTCCCCCCTACAGACTTACACAGTGATATTACAGCAGGTCTCGCAGTTACAGTATGGCTCTGAAGGGTAAGAAGTCTGAAACTCAAATATATGTCATTACATTCTGACCTGTGGTCCTTAGTGATATGCCTCTCTTCTCCAAGACAGGGCACAATGCTATGCTAAATGGAACCAAAGTGTAAAGCAAATATCAGCACAGTCTGTGCAAATGTGTACAACCATATTCCCATATAAATGCAGTGATATGTATGTTTGTAGGCAAATAGCAGCAGAGCACACATTCCCAGGGCTGTCCCAATCAACATGATAACTTGTTGCATGTCCACAATATGCAGGGGTCAATGAGCTATGTATATGTGTGGTTAATACTGTCAGGATGTGGTCAGCACTTACTCACAGCTGTTGTGTCTTAGTGGCCTAGGTACAGTCCTGTGGTTGACAGGGCCATGTTCCAAGAACTGCAGTGCCAACTATTCTGCATGTCAGCTACACCTACAGAAGGAGTTCTACACACTGTCCAGACATCAATATCTGTTACTGCAGGAAAGCTGCATAGGTCATGGACTGGGGGCCACATGTATGGAAAATACACAGCTTGGATTAACCTACACAGTACCTACCATGCCTCTCAACTTCACAGATATCTTGCAGAATGTCCAGAGGTTTGCATCATATTAGTGGTCTGTATATCATGAATTAGTGTTTGTCTGGCAATTCATTGGCAAATCAGGGTTTGTATTAGCATGGATTTACTGAAGGGTATGAAGTCTGAAACTCAAATTTCTCTGTCATTATTTCCTGATTTCAACCCTGAGTGATTTGCAATGAACTTGCTTGAAAAACACAATTTTATGGGAAACCAACCAGATATATGAGGCATGAATCTGGACATTCTGTGAAAATCTGAACAGTTCAAAGGTATGGCTAGGAGTCTAAACAGGGAAATGCACTAATTGCAGGCAGTCACAAGCATGGAATATGGTGATATGTCTCCCCTCACAGAAACTTGGCCCACAGCCATGGAGAGAAACACTTAGTTACCTGATCACTCATCCTATCACACAGCCAAACCCCAAAATGTGGGCACCAAAGCCAAAGGAGGTGGAGTATAAATATATGTTAGGCATGCACACTCCTTTAGGGTGGTCAAACAATCTGACACACGCGAGACACTCCAAGTGTAGTCAACCATTGACAAGACCCCTATGCAAATTATAGGTAGTTATAGGCCAACATATCTGACTCAGGACACCCACCCCCTCATATCTCACCATCTACAAATCTAACAGGATTCCACCCATCACCCTGATCCTGGATGACTTATATTGCCCAACCATGGATTGGAAATACAACCATGCCAGAACAGAAATGCACAGAGATTCCCCCATCTTAACAATGTTACATCCTTAGGACAGCCACTTGATACCCCCACAAGATGTGATACCTATGTCATACATGGTAGTACCCAACATGATCAACCACTGCAGCACCCCATTTGTATCATCCTCCCTGGCAAGATCCGACAGAAAAGTGATCACGTCTCATATCACCATCACCCTTGACCCCCCCTATAGCCATGGTAAAAGATGTCCCACAAACTGATCACAACCACCGGTGGGATGGTATAAACAGCTGCCCTACCTCACTAGAGGAACAGGCACCAACTTACAAATGTACACAAAATGACTATGCCAGCATATATATAGAGATGCACTAAACGAGGAATGCTTGAAAGGACATCACCTTCCACAAGGGAGAGTAAACCTGTCTACAAACATCTGCAATAAAGGAACTATATAACACAAGGATAACATTGCTAAACAGGACCAAGAAGGAGCAAGTGCACAATTGTAAGTAATCAACATGTAGCCTGAACAAACAAAGAAGAGCACCAGTGAAATCCACTAAAGGCAAATCCAAGTCCAAATTGCCCACATCTAAGACAAACAATCATAAGGCCTTCCTCACATATGTCTGCATTCCCAAGGAAGCTCCCAGATCTGTGCAGAACTGGTGGACAAGCACACCTCATACACAAATGCCATAGTTATAGCCAATCCACTGGCTGTCAAATTCAGTGGAAATGTCTTACCACTGCCCCCCATCATGGAAGCAGGATATCCCCAGTACCTGAACACCCAAGCCTTATCAGTAGGGAACAGCGGATAACTGATATTGTTATTTAATTGTCTAATTGCATTATTGGATCATGTTAAGAGGCTGCCCGTTACAATATAAAAAAACAGCTGAATTTGTTACACTTTGATCCTTGAAGCGACTTGCCGAGGTGCCAGATCATTGTTGCTGAATAAAGAAAGTAAGGTGCTGGTGTTAAATTTGTGTTTTTTGGATTTATTCTTGGTGGTTTGTGTGTTTGACCCTGCAATGTCAGTCTGTCATGATATTACCAGATGTTGACCAGAAAACCACATGTTCATGACTGATGTGAAGAAATCATGTGTTATAGATAAGGAAAATCTGCAAACATATTGCAGAGGTCAGAGGTATGGTCACCATCTGTACCCATACCTCCCAAGCTGTTGGAAGAAGGAATGTTTACAGAGCCATATATAATGGGGTGACAAAGAACACATAATAGGAACACCTGTCAAATATTGCTCCTGCAAACATATAACGGTGATAGCATAACAGGGTTAGCATTAGCATAGATGGTCTGAATGGTATGAAGTGTGCAACTCATAATGTCTGCCAGTATGTTATGACTGCAGTCTGCAATGGTTTGGCAACAATTTACAAGACAGACACAGGTGTATGAGAAAATGGACTATTGATATGTGGCATGCATCAGGACAGTCTTTGTAAACTGTACATTTACGAGTTATGTCTGAAACACCCTGCAGGTTGCAGTCCATATTTTGCAAGGTGTAAGCTGTGATGACAACTGAAACAGTTAAAAGAGGTCCCAGAATTGTGGGGCAAGAAACATGCCATACAGTTCTGTACTGCTTGCATAGAGAAGTGATTGCACATCAGAAGGACCTCAATATCATGAGAACTACTGTTAGCGAAGGTAATGTCACACAAAGAAGGTGTCATACTAGCATAACAGAGGACATCCTGTGTGTTGCACTTGTCATGGGTATGCTATGTGCTGACAACTGTCACATTACTACAACTTGTGTCCCACACTCCACAATTGATGTCACACACACATTGCGTGTCACCCATGTGTGTGCAAAATGTAGACATGAGAAGGCCCTGTGACTACTGTGTGCCCACAAGATAGGGGAAGCTGTTGTGGTTAAGGTCATGGTTAGGCTTGTGAGGGACCCAGTGCCAGTACTCCAGTAACCTCCTCTGTATGTATGAGCCTGTGGTACTACATAACACTGAGGTGACATGTATGAAGGCTAGCTGTCTGTGACAAGAGGTATGTATGCAAGGTCACACTGTCTGCCAACAGTGTCCCTCACACACGGTTGCATGCATACAAACTTGTTAAACGTGTACATATACAGCGGTACCTTGGCTATGACATGGTTGATGTGTTTCCACTCTGCCATACTCCCCATTGGTAATATGTGCAGGGCCTCAGCCTGCAGACACACAGACACCTGGAACACAAATAGAATACAGCATGTCAGACTACATTCACTCAGAGGTAATACTGCCAATAATGCCATCATGGCTAATAAGGTACATACACTTTGAGGTGTACCCATAACAAATGCAAGCAGACAGCACTTTTCACAGCATTACATAGCTACACTTTACTATATTCATCCTGTGCATCAGACCCATATTAGCATGTCCCCCCATCAATGGTATGGATGAGAGTGATGTGGCACAGGTATCATCATATGCACAGGGTGTGGTGTGGGTTTACCAGAGGTCTAGGCTGGGCCATACAGTTGACATCATGTGTGTGTTTGGAGGGGTGTTCTATAAATAAGCTGTGCAGAGGTGCTTTGTGTGTGTCTGGGGGTGACCTACCTGTGATAGAGGTGTGTGTTTGTATGCACAGTTACACTATGTGGCTGCCCTACACAGGGGTGTGTTGGACAGCTGTGGGTCCTACTTGGCAGGGTATACAGTTCACCATCTCCGGCCACGGACATGGAAACTGGTCCTGCCAGGGGTCTCACTGGCACCACCAGGCCCAAAGCCAGATGCAGTACTACTCCCCGATAGTGACTGGTGTCTGATGGATCTGTGTCCATGATGGGACAGGCCAGGACCATGTGCCCATGGCCTTCTCCACTGTGGTATGGACAGCACCCCCATTCTGTAGTGCTGGTTGTACTGCCAATACAGGAGTGTGAATGTGCACTGCCCCGTAGACCCTCAGCTGATCTTGGTGCTGACCTACGTCCACGTGGCTGATGCCTATCTTCCACATGGTCCAGCACAGACATTCCAGGGTCGAGGATTGCCAAGGTCTCACTCCACCGCCTATCAGTGACCTCACTATTGTGATATATGGCCTCAGCAAGGACAAGTAGGTTGTCACAGATGCGATGAAGAAAGCATCCAAGACCCTGAGTATCTGTCTGGTGCTGCATTCAGTACATTCCTGTGCCTCCATGATGGTCCAAAACATGCATTTGGTGACACCTGCAGTGGCACTTGTGACAGGGGCTTGAGGGGCAGCGGTCCTCCTTCGAGCACCCCTGTCCACCCACCTGTGTGGGACCTCACCTGCTTTTTGGCTATGTCTAGTGTCTATACTCACACTTGCCATAGTTAGCACAATAGCCTGTTCCATGCCACCACTTACCAACTGTCCATTACCTGTGGCTACTGGGGATGGGGTATGTGTGGGCATTGTGACTGTGTGTGGGGTCATTGTGGTTGACAGTGGGATGCCAGCCAATGGCATAGATTCAGCCCCTGACAACCCCACCTGTGCCTCACTATGACCACCATCATCATCAGAGTCCAGAGAGACACTGACATCAGGTTGTAAGTAGGAGGGACGATGACCTCCATGTCCACCTGTGAGGGGAAGATAACATATGCCAATTAATACCTGCACTATAAGGTTTGCTGGCATATACACATGCACACACACACACACACATACACACACACACACACACACACACACACACACACACACACACACACACACACACACACACACACACACACACATGCCCATGTGGACACACACAGACACATAAAAGTGAGGTGGCACAAAGGTATTACAGACCTCACAATATCTGAATTGTGACATGCACAGCACACAGTCAGACCACAAAATACACACTCTGAACAGGCCCTTGACATCATGCAGTGCAGCCATTTCCACTTAACGTTACTACTAATATACAGTTCTAGGATACATGAGTAATGTTAGTAGGTGACGGGCCTTCACCTAGCACACACTGCACCCATAAACACATTATTGCTGTTCACCTGTATAGCACAATGGCAATGTCTACAAACATACCTCTCAACTGTACAGATTTTCACAGAATGTCTAGATGTCTGGATCATATTTTTTTTTGGTCTGTTCCTCAGAATGCCTGTGTTTGTCTAAAACATTACTGGGATGATCTGAGGATTGACGTCACTAATTAATGACATACATTTGTGTTTCAGACTTCAGAACTTGCAGTAAATGTATGTTAAAACAAATTCTGATACTCAACTTTCTAAGCTTACAGTGGCTATAAAAGGTGTATACACCCCTGTTAAAATACCAGGTTTTTGTGATATGTAAAATGAGACCACAGTAAATCATTTCAAAACTTTTCCCACCTTTAATGTGAACTATAACCTGTACAATTTAATTGAAAAACAAACAAATCTGTTAGGGGTAAAATATAACAAATAAAATACATACAATAAGCTGGTTGCATAAGTGCCCACACCCTTAAACTACTACTTTGTTGAAGCACCTTTTGATTTAATTACAGCATTCAGTCTTCTTGGGTAGGAGTCTATCAGCATGGCACATCTTGACTTGGCAATATTTGCCCACTCTTCAAGCAAAAGCCCTCCAAATTTGTCAGATTGCGAGGGCATCTCTTGTGCACAGCCCTGTTCAGATCACCCCAGAGATTTTCTCTTGGATTTAAGTCTGGGCTCTGACTCGGCCATTCCGTCTTCTGGTGAAACCATTCTTTTCTTGATTTGGATATATGCTTTGGATCATTGTCATCTTGAAAGGTGAAATTCCTCTTCATCTTCAGCTTTCTAGCAGACGCCTGAATGTTTTGGGCCAAAAGTGACTGGTATTTGGAATTGTTAATAATTCCCTCCACCATAACTAAAGCCCAACTTAAGAAAAGCCAAAGCATGTCACTGTCACCACCATGCGTCACCATGGGGATGGTGATCTTTTGGTGATGCAAGTATTGTTTTTTGAGCCAAACGTATCTTTTGGAATTGTGGCCAAAAAGTTCAACCTTGGTTTCATTAGACCATAACACATTTTCCCACATGCTTTTGGGACACAATGTATTGTTTTTCAGATTTTAGCCAGCCTGGATGTTCTTCTGTGTGAGAAAAGGCTTCAATCTTCCAACGCTACCCCACAACCTAGACATATGGAGAATAAGGGAGATTGTTGTCACATTTAGTTCACAGCCAGTACTTGCCAGACATTCCTGCAACTTCCTCAGTGTTACTGTAGGTCTCCTGGCAGCCTCCCTGGCCAGTTTTTGTCTTGTCTTTTCATCAATTTTAGAGGGACATCCAGTTTTTTGCAACGTCACTGTTGTCCCATATTTTCTCCACTTTTTGATGACTGTCTTCACTGTGTTCCTTGGTATATCCAATGCTGTGGGCATGTTTTTGTACCCTTCTCCTGACTGATACCTTTCAACAATGAGATCCCTTTGATGCTTTGTAAGCTGTCTGTGAACCATGGCTTTTGCTGTAGCAGGAAACTTGAGTAAATGTCAGGAAAATCCAACTAGGACAGCTGAGGGTTAATCAGAGTCCCTTCAATTGATGGCAGGTGTGTACCCAAGAAGACTGAATGCTGTAATTAAATTAAAAGGTGCTTCAGCAAAGTATTAGTTTAAGGATGTGTACACTTATACCAGCAGCTTATTGTACGTTTTTTATTTTTCATATTTTTCCCCTAACAAATTTGTTTGTTTTTCAATTGAATTGTACAGGTTATAGGTTACATTAAAAGTGAGGAAAGTTTCAAAATGATTTATTGTGATCTCATTTTCTTAAATCACAAAAACTTGCATTTTAACAGGGGTGTGTACATTTTTTATATCCACTGTATAAGAGTTATATTTAAAATATGTCCCTATATTTGGGCCTTTGTCCCCCATTTTGTCAGTATTTGTCCAGATTTCTTGCACTGCTAGATTGTGAGGTATGCTACAAAAATATTACATTTCCTGTAAATTGGCCCCTGTGATGACCACTGTGATGCAATACAGTTAATCCCACCACAAGTGAACATGCACATATAACAATATGGCTAAGAGTAACAGATGTGTACATGGTAAAATGCATGCCCTTAACATGCCTGGGGTATTGGTCAGCCACAACAGGACATTTCCATACTAATCGGCTTTAGGCTGGCTCTTTCACATCCAGACCAGAGGGCCCTTTGTAGTTGTGGGAGAGCGGCATTGTCAGCAGACTCACATGTGGCATTGGTACAAGATGAATGCTGATTTTTCTGCACATGTGCAGTACAAGCTCCGATACTACACAATTTGCTGTCCTTCACTATAGATGTGCAATTTTGTGCATTATAAAACCCCATCCACAACTGTGTTTTGACCTAACTTATGCATCTAGATACTCTATGGATGCCAGTATGTCTGCTACAGTAGTCAATTGATGTCCACTGAGGCCTTACCTGGACGATCCTCGCCTGTTGTCTGGGTGCCACCCACCTCCGCAATGTGGGTGTGTTGACTTGGCTGTTGGTGTGTGGTGGATACCCCAAGGTTGCCTAGGAGCACCTCAGTAGGTGTATGTGCGACCTGTATAGCAGGTCCCCCACCTGTGGCTGTACGGTCCCAGGCCATGGCAGCAGCCCTTCCCCAGGCATGATGGATGAGGTCAGTCACATGATGCCTGACCTACTCATATGTACGTGCATGCTGGCTCACATTGTTTACCCTGTTAATAAGGTTATCCCACAGGGCAGTCCGCTCCTGCAAATGTTGTTGTCTATGGCCAAACATGACACCATGGTGCTGTATGATTGTGTCAATAATTTCTGTTGTCTCAGCTTCAGTATAGGGTGGTTGTCTAGCACACTGCATTCCACCTGGAAGACATAAACAGGGAAACACATCACAGGACCTCATACATTGGTCGATGTTATATGTACAGAACATGCACATCAACATTGACTAGCACTAGCCACCATTTATGGCCACATACCCCTGTCATATATCAGCACAGTATGAGCTTGCATTACACTCCTGGTCCTGATGTGTCATGTTCCCCCCCGATGATTGCTAGTAAATTGCATAATCCTCCATTCATCATTTACTTTGGTGTAGAGGATGACAGTGGCCATCCTCCATACAGCTGGGATGTCACTGGTGTTCAGGCTTTGTTTGACTACAGTGTGTAATGGAGCTGAGAGCACATGCCTGAGTTCTTCTAGGATGCAAACAGGGATGTTATCAGGTCCTATGGAGACTTAATTTTGTTGCCTTTGAGTAGGCATTATGGACCTGCTCCCTGATGATAAGGGGAGGGGTGCAAATGATGTGCATATCTACCTATATGGATGAGGGGACAGGGGGGTGATGTTTTCACTTAACCTGTCTGCAGTGTGTTGGCTATAGCTATGGCATGTGTGTATGTGGTGTGACTGACCACCTGTACAGGGTGGTTTGGCCTCTGAGACTGCAGACATATGTGAAGATGGCTTTGTGAATGGCCTTGGTGGATGAGTCCAATTTGTACTTATAGTTAGACTTACAGTGATTCACCTGTGACCTTATATGCTTGTTCAGACAAAGGTGGACTTGCTTCCAAGTTGGTGCCTGCTCCTACCTGGCCCTGTACAGCCAGTATAGCAACCTATTATGTGGTTTGTGTATTGCTTCTGTCCAGCAAAGGGGATTACTCTACCTTGGTGGAGGCTGGTTCTACGAGTCAGGTATTGCTGAGTCCATACAGTTATGTAGGTGCTCATACAGATGTTGTAGTAGGCATGGTCACAAGGTCATAACACAGTTGGACACTTCTCCAATTTCAACCTGATAATCATGTGTATTCTAGTACCCATTTCTGTGTCAGGACAATGCAAAAAACAGTAGTTGTAGACATTTATGTCTGTTGGATGCACTGAAACTAAGATTACCCATGTGTACAACATGCACAGCTTATTTACCTGATGTTTTGCAACTCATGTCTGCTGTTTTGAGGCTTCCAGCTACACCTACTCATACATACATGTGCACAGGTAATACCTGATATACATTTCTGTTCTATGTCATTATGGAACAATATATTTACACTCTTGCTGCTCAGTCATACCTCTTAACCTGTTAGAGCAGGACATCTGGATGATGGCACACATAAATGGGGGCAATGGCCCAAACTTAGTAACACTTTATTAATATTGCTGTAACACACTTAAGTCAGTTGATAGCACAGCAGGCTTTGCATTCATAGAAATACCCGGGAGGATGTCCAACATTCATATGCATGCTATTATGTTCTGATGTCAATCTTCACAGATTTGTTAATGATTTGTCAAACATAACACAACTCTATGAGTAAATGACTACAAATATGAGGCGCACATTTGGTCAGTGTGCAGAACACTGGACGGTTGAATGGTATGAGCTCAGTATATCACGTGCAGTTCAACACACACTTCTGCAACAGTAGTTTATTATGCACATACCCTATACAGGTCTCTTAGATTTGTAAGACAAACATGTGTGTCATAGTGGTATTCACAAGTGACATATGGATATTTACATCATCCCAGTAGCTGGCCTGGCAGTGTCACAGTCAGCATTGTTCAACAGACACTCCTGTAGGAGTCATATGTGAGCTGACCTTTCCTGGGGTGACTCAGGGGCCAGAGCTGTGATCTATGTCACTGCAGACAGAGTCAGATGTGATGGCCATAAGTGCTAATCAGCAATATATCAGTACAGCAAGTCTTGTTGGGACATATATGTTTAAGTTTTATTTCCCATTATTTCATACCCCCTTTTGCATTCCATTACATGCTTACTTGTTTGACATACCTGTTTTTCTCCAAGTATTCTTGAAGGTTTTTTTTATCTCTCTCTCTCTCTCTTTCTCTGTCTAACCATGTATAGGAATAGACCTGTTTTGCATAGGCAGCAGCTTGCCTTTTGTAGCTAATGCTCATGAGCAGCAGATGGCCTGTGCACCAATTGATGTTGTCCACTTGCTAATTGCATGCAGAACAGCTGTGTTGTTATTCCAACAGTCAATGGCATGTCAACACACTCCTATAACTGAGTACTTCATGTGGGAGTTGCCCCTTTTACTTGCCTGTTAGGAGGACATCATGGAGGTGTGAGAGCTTCAGCATCACAGAGGGTAGGTGGAAATACCCCTTACAACAAGACATGTGGACACAGCCCAACAAAATGGGGGAGGAGGTTCCAGACTTAGGGACAAGAATGTAAGTATTGCTATTATACAGATAGAATAATGCTAGTTTAATAGGGTTTGTCTGGACATGCATTTTCTGTGTGATTTCAAGTCTGACAGTGTTATGTAGATGACATAACTCTCAACTGTAGGGCTATCTGTAGAATGGCCAGAGGTTTGCCTGTTATGTTTCAGCTATTCCTCAGATAGTTTATGTCCTTGACAAATCAGTAGGATACTCTGGGGATTGCAGTCAGTAAATGCTAACATCCATTTGTGTTTCTGACTTCATATCCCTCAGAAAAGATATGTTACAGCAAACACTGTAACATCAGCAACTTTTTCAGTTTATAACAGCAGTATTTAAATATGCCCCTTTTTGGCCTCTGTCCCCCAATTATGTCAGTCTTTTTCCAGATGCCATGCACTAAGAGGTTGATAAGTATGGTATATCATTATTTAGTGCCTTCATTCCTGATATTTTTCATATATATGTATATCCATGCATATATATCTGTGTATATTTATATATACAAAACATGAATGCTTCCACAGAGTTTTATCCCTACTGTTAAATGACTCTACTGCATATGTTTGAAAAAGCATCAGAAATTCTTACAGCTCAAATGGTGTAGTGGTACATTGCTCAGTACAGAGTCCTGGTCCTGGGTTCAAGCTGTCTAACGGTGCACAAATCCACTGAACTAACTGTTGCTTAGAATTTGCATCTAAGCAATGCTTAAACTGGCTGAGCACTACTTAGCATTGCTCAGTTTTCATTTAACAAAATCACGATTGTAGATTAGTTCATCATTACTGAACAGAAGTGTATATGATTTACTTTAAATTACATCCCCCTATGTGCTTTCATTACATTACTTTGGGGTGTGACTATACTGTATGGGGCACTTGTGTACACATGGGGGATTTCACATGTTATATGCACTCACACTTTCATTTTGGACCAGCTACACTACCCTGGGTGACAAATATCACTTACTACATAATTTAGCATAAACAATTACTTTTAACAATGCTTTCCCATGTAAAAGGGGGCGGCAAAAGCCAACACATTCCGGCTAGGCTTATAAATGCCTTTAGGCAGATAGCCTAGCACCTACCTATGAACCTAAAATAAAGTGCCTGTCTTAGTACTCAAGCCATGAACGCCTGCATGTAAAGCCGGGACTCTAACCACTATGCTATCTCATAATTCAGATTTTATCTATACATTTTTATTTAGCTGCTATGAGATGTTTAACTCATTACATAAGAGTGACACCTTCAGGTGCATCTGCAGTTAACACCTACTGATGCCTCAAGGCATCAAATATTGCTTCTTCATATTTGCATCAATAATTTTAAAACCATGCTATGTACAAGGTTTTTAAAGATTTCATGTTAAAGCTTACGCAATAGTAAAATCAACTGCATTAATATTAGACCTCTGTCTAGTGCAAACAAATAGATATTAACTGTTGTTTTGTGATATTAATATATATTGCTATAATGTTCACATTTTTCTAAATATCTCAACAATCAGGTAACATAGACAGAACTCTGTAGCCTCATATGAAAGCTCTCAGATAGATGAATAAAATGCTGCTGACAGCATGTGTGTAAGTGAGCAGTTGCTGAAATATTGTAAGTTGTTTACAAAATATAACAAATGTAATAGTTACTATGTTTACTGTGATGTATAAAATTCAGTTTAAGTCCTAGAACCTAAAGAATACTACCACTGTAAAAATAGTTTGTGCTGAAGAGTTTGACATTTACACTTCTTTAGTAACTCCTAAAAAACTCCAGCTTTACTCCGTAGCATATTGCCTACTCTGATGTAATCTCTGCTTAACATATAAAGCTATGTCAAACCCAGAGCTGTTGGACATGCTACACCTAAAGAAATCCCAATCCCTCCAAGCTACATGCTCTAGGGACCTAAACCTTGTCACCACAATAAACAGGACATGCTGGAGGGATAGATTCCTGTCCCAGAGACTTCCCATACTCTGGAACAGGCTACCCATCTATGTCAAGCAAAGTTCTTCATTAGCACTCTTCAAGAAAAATCTTGATGAGTGGATGGGAAATAGGAAATACACCTTGGGGATCACTTCTGTGTCTCTGCTCAACAGTAGCACAGGAAAATAACTTTCTTGGGTGGCGTAAGCCAGGGGAACTTGTTGGCTAGGCTTACGTAGGCCCTTGGGCTGATAGCCAAGTACCTACCTATGAACCTATGAACCTTATAATCCAAGAGATACAAACATTTGATTGAAATGTGAGGACAAAATTTAATTCTGTCAAAAGGCTTAAGCTCTGTCCATTGGAAGTTACAATGCAAACTTGCTGAGCTCTATTGGAGGGAATGAGTTAAGCAATGCTGAGCAGAGGGTCCTAACATGCAAACCCTCTCAGCTACACTTAAACATACCTTAGAATGGAAAAAAGGGAAATTAATAAACCCACTTTATTTACATGTATCAGTACTCCTTGTCAGTCACAGTAAGGGCAATTGTAAGGGGACACATAGGGACAGATTTTAAATATTGCTCTTACAAACTTAGAAAGTTGATAAAATAATAGGTTTTGCATTAGCTTGACTTTTCTGACAGATATGAAGTCTTAAACTCAAATGTTTGTCATTATTTAATGACTCCAATCCTCTAATATTTGCCAGGTAGGGACAGATATTTGGAGGAACACAACAGAAATATGGTGCATACCTCTCAACTGTACAGATTTTTGCAGAATGTCCAGATTTTTGCCTCATAATTTTGGTTAATTTCTCACATTTTCTAGCAATTCACTGACAAATCATTCAGGGTTTAAGTCAGAAAATAATGACAGACATTTGTGTTTCAACCTTCATACCCTTGAGGAAATCTCTGCTATTGGAAAACCTGTTATTCTATAAAATTTCCGATATTTAAAAGGTGTCCCTATTTTTGGCCCTTTGACCCCCCCCCCCCCATTATTTATGTCTTTGTCCAGATTTCTTGCTCTAAGAGGTTGAGAGGTATGTAAGGCAGACATCTGGACATTCTATGAAAACCTGTACAGTTGAGGGGTATGGCCGTATGGCACTTTCTCAATGCAAAGTGTGTGTCACACACCCCCTGCATTGCTTCCTATCTATATAGCTGCTTTCAGTGTCCACTGAGACTGAAAGCACTTGGAAATTGCCGTATGGCACTTTGACAATGCAGGTGGTGTGTGACAGTACCTGTCACACACCCCCTTCATTTATTTATTGATCTTCTAACTATTTCAGTGTTCACAGACACTGTTTTACTATTTATATTTGCTTTCAGTGTCTGCATATACTGAAAAGTATTTAAAAAGTGCCATACAGCACTTTGAGAGTGCAGGGGGCATGTTAGATCTGTGTGCACTACTTAAACACACCCCCTGCACTCAGCAGTGTTCGTATTCGCTTAGCCTTACCAGTAGCGTGCCTTTATCAATATGCAAAGTGCACAGTTGTTAAGGCTATGCAGAAATGGACACAGTTCACTCGCAGGAATACAGCTATTCCTGCACGAAGTTTATTGAATACTGGGGATAGATTTCCTTTGGTTGATTTTGAGGTATGCAGTCAGACGTTCAGCATTATTAAATTTGAGGATATTTAGATGTGTTGGAATTTTTTCTAAGTTATATTTATGAATAACAGCAATGACACCTGCTGTTGTAAGTTTTATGTTCATTCTGAGTATGTAAAAACCTGGGGCAATAATTTCATTGTCAGTTATTTCTTGTTTTAGCCATGTTGTGGTGGAGATTAGAATGTCTAGGGAGTAAAAACCTAAACATGCTTGTAAATCATGAATTTTGTTGCAGATACTTAGGTTCATAGGTAGATACTAGGCTATCTGCCCGAGGGCATTTATAAGCCTAGCCAGAGTGTGTCGGCTTTTGCCTCCCCATTGATTAATTAACTCATCCTCCATCAAGCAGAGCCAATGAAGTGATCCCAGGGGTGTATTTTCTGTTACCCATCCACTCGTCAAGGTTTCTCTTGAAGAGTGTTAGTGAGGGGCTCTGCCTGATGTAATTTGGAATTTTGTTCCAAAGCATGGGGAGTCTCTGTGACAGGAATCTATCAACCAAGCATGTTCTATTTATTGTTGTGTTGAGGTTTAGCTCACTAGAGCATGTGGCTCGCAGTGACTTGGATTTCTTTAGGTGGAGCATGTCCATTAATTCTGAGTTGGACATGGCTTTTTAAGTCAGGCGGAGAGCACCTCTGAGTAAGCGATATGCCACTGAGTACAGCTGGAGTTTTTTCAGTCGAGCTGCATAGGACATATGTTTGAGGCCAGTAATCCAATTGCTGAGGTACTTTTGTGGTCTTTCCAGCTGTTGGAAGTGTCTTGTGAGGTACATCCCAAATGGGGCATTGTACTCTATAATGGGTCTAATGAGTGATGAGTAGAGGGGCACTATAACCTCTTTATTTCTAGATGCAAACCCTTTAGTAATTAGATTGGCCACATAGAAGGATTTTCTAACTACTTTGGCAATATGATTGTCAAAGGAGAGATTACTATCTACCTGGGTCCCCAGATCTCTTATTACCTCTTCTGTATTAAGGGGGCTGCCACCTATGTGGTAATTCGTGGGTGTTTTGTTTTTCCAAAATGGGATGACTAAGCATTTTTTGGCATTTAGCTTGAAGCCATGACTTTAACACCAGGTGTCCGTCTCAGTAAGGCCCTTTTGGAGGATGTCCGTGTCAGCCGGAGAGTCAATTATGGCTCCCAGTTTGTAGTCATCGGTGAACATGCTTAGCCATAGTCCTCCTGTGTTTGCCTGTACTTCTGAGAAGTATATGACGAACAGTAGGGGTCCCTACATAGCTAAAGAAGGCTTTGTGGTTATGTTTTGAATCCTTGGCTATTTTTCTTTTGAAGTTAGCCTTGGATGATTTCATGAAGGACCTCAGTTTACTTACTGAAACTGATCAGGGATGTCTTTCCTTCTTGGGATTTGCTTTTTTTTTCTGAACTAGTTTCCTCCTTCTATTGTATAGCCTGTTTATTGCAGGGGTCCACCAAACTGGTTTCCTTCTCTTAGAGGAGTGAGTCTTGGTTTTGCTAGGGATGGCAAGAACCATGCATCCTTGTAGGTGCTCATAGAGTGCATTTGTAAAGGTTTCTGCATCTTGGGCAGCATTATCATTTAGCGTGGGGACTGAGAAACTTACCACCTCTGTCTTAAGTAAGGTGAAGTTTGCTTTAAAAAAGTTTTCTACTGTGGTTTCCTTAGTTAGGGGTGGTGGTGGGGTGTGGACATCCAGAGTGATTAGTATGGTCTGATCTAACCAGTGGCGGGTTGACCTCTGGTGTGGAACACCTGTCGCCCATGTTGGTGATGACCAGGTCCAATATGTTTTCACCTCTGGTAGGGGAGTTTACCAGCTGATCCAGGGTGTTTGAGTTGATGAATTCCCGGAAGCACTGGGCCTGGGAATTTGTACTTGAGTAGTTTTCCCAGTGAATAGTAGGGTAATTGAAATCGCCCAATATCAGGGTGTTTGGAAGGACCTTCATGTTTTCCAGTATCTCCAGAAAGGTGGAGTGGTGGTCCTGGGTCATGGATGGTGATCTGCAGCAGGCCACAATTTGCGTTGCAGATTTGCCCGATGTTAGTTGCACATGGATGATCTCAGAGGTATCATGCTGCACCACTAACCTGTAGGTGTAGGTATCCTTGATGAATATGGATGCACCCCCTCCTTTTGTGTTTTGGTCCATGTTCTGTGGCCGAAACGTGTGGTATGAGTTGTAGCCCGGTAGTGCTGGGGTGCTCTCTGGAGCCTTGAACCAGGTTTCAGTTACTGCACAGATATCAAGGTTCTCCGTACTAAGGAGTGCTTTGAGCGCGTGCATTTTGAGATTTAAACTCCTGGCGTTGAGTAGCATATTCCTCAGTTTTTTGTTAACTGTGCTGTTTACGGAGGTGGGTTTGACTTTTGAGCCTTGCCTAAAAAAGGCACTATGGGGGCAGCAAGAGCCTTGGCCAGTATTCAAAAGACTAGGGGGTGACAGGTGCAAGCCGTCTCTTGCAAAGCAACGTGGCTTGTCGAACATGTCGTCCCAGGCTGACAGACACGGGATTGCCTTTGAATGACACCAGAAGCATAGCCAATTGTTGAAATTGATCATTTTTTCTTTATACTGCAGTATCATTCTTGGTGAGGGCAGGATGCTACTCAGGGTCAGGGTCATACCAGCCTGGGCTACATGATCAGAGAGCTCTTCCATGTCTCTTTTCATGTAGTCCAGCGAGGTACGTCTCAGGTCATTCACACCAACATGAACAATGACAGAGTCATATTTGTACTTGTTCTGGAGTGACCTGAGTGCTTGTGTTATGTGGCGGATTCTGGATCCCGACAGGCAGCTAACAGTAACCTTCTGTTTGTCCAGCCTAGCTAGTGGGGCATCAGTGTGCCTGACTATAGAGTCACCTATTACTAGTGTGTTAGGTATGTTATTCCACCTTAAGGGCTGTGATTGTGCGGCACACTGATTTTGTGTTTTATGTGTTGTCTGGTTTGTGACGGGAAGTGCAGATTGTTTGAGTGTCTGCTTTGGAGGTCTCTGATGCTTTTGCAGGTTTTTATTTAGAGCCTCCGAGTATAATTTTGTGTATTTATGTGTATTTTTTCCAGTGCTGTTTCAGTAGGTCTGTGTGTGGCTGGAGTTGTGGTGCAAGTGTTAACCTTCTCCTCTTAACTGTCTGTTCCAGTCTTGGGTGGAGACAGCTTAGCTTCCAGTTTGGCTGTATAATTGCATCTCTCACATATGCTAGTGTTTTGTGGTAGGAGGAGAGGTTTGTCTGTGTACATGAGGCAGTTGTAACATTACCTCAGGATACCCAGATTCACCAGCTGGACTGGAGAGTGCACCTGAAGTTGCCCTTTGGTCATGCCTGAATAGTAGGGGGAGCTGCTTAGTTGCTTGGTTGGTGAGGGGTGAATAAAGAGCCTTGCCCTGCTGGGCAATCAGTGTCAGGGTATATTAGTGCTTGCTATTAGGTCTGAGCAAGTGCTGGGCTGTAAGATGCTTTTTGAGTGCTTAGGTTGAGAGTTACACTAGTTTCAAGGGAAAAACTGAAGAGGAGACTTAGTGGAGCCGGGAATAATTTAACTGTAGCTAACTGGCACTGCCACAAAACTGTGTAAATGCATTTTTTATAGCAGGGAAATGAAGGAGATAGAAATTAGCCCAAAATGGCCAATAAACTACTAACTTCTGGGCTGGACTCCTCCAGGGACAAATAGGTTGATCAAAGCTCCCCTCTCACACAGGTGAACAGAGAAACTTCCTTCTATCCAAGTAAGGTATGGGCAACTCAGAAACTAGTATCACAGCCCTGAATTCAGCACTAGCCTGAAAACTGGACTATACTAGCTTAGAAAGGCGGGAAACAAGGATTTTTTTTTGTTTTTTTTTTTTGTTTTTTTTTTAAAAGATAAGGCAAAAACAGTAAAAAATACACTTAAAATAGCTGTAAACAACTACAAACGATCAGAAAAGGCTATAGCACTTTAGTGTATAGCCTACAACAGTTAAACAAATTATTTAAACAAAAAACAACTTTTTTAAAAGTGCAGGCAGTCAAATAAGTACAATATGTGAAAAAAACAAGCTTTAAAATCACATTAAACGCTGGAAAATCTGCATTTAGGCAGAAAACAGTTAAATACAGCAGGAAAGTACAGAAAACTGATACTTAATCACTCCAAAGTCTCTCTTCTAAGCTAGAAGGCTTGTATCAGTTTAAGGCTTTCTAGTGCTACCCTGTAGGTTAGTTACAGGAAAGATGTGAAACAAGCGCAGATGTGGTCTTTTAAACCAGAAAGTTGAAAGAGACAGAAAAACTGTCTAAATGGTCAATAAACTACAATTTCTGGGCCAAGAACCTCTCCTCTCATGGTAGACAGGCTACCTAGTGCTTACCACTCCCACTGATAAGCTAGAAGGCTTTCCTCCAACACAGAAAAGATTGCAGGGCTCAGAAGCTTACCAATAGTCCTGGATATAGGAACTCTGTATCTGGACTAGGCTAGTTACAGGAAAGGTGGGAAACAAGCACAAATGTGGCTTTTAAACCAGAACATTGAAAGAAATGGAAAAAAAACTGCCCAAACAGCCAATAGCTACAATTTCTGGGCCAGGAACCACTCCTCTTGTGGTAGATAGGCTACCTAATGCTTACCATTCCCATTGATAAGCTAGAAGGCTTCCCTCCAACACAGAAAGGCTTGGGGAACTCAGAAGCTTACAAAGAGTCCTGGAATACAGCAAATCTGTACCAGGACTAGACTAATTACAGGAAAGGCAGGGAACAAGTACAAATGCAGGCTTTTAAGCCAGCAAGTTGAAAGAGATGGAAAACTGCCCAAACGGCCAAATAAACTACAAATTCTGGGCCACAACTCACTCTTCTCATGGAGGATAGGTTACCTAGTGCTTACCACTCCCACTGGTAAACAAGAAGGCTTTCTTCCAACACAGAAAGGCTTGGGGGCTCAGAAGCTTACTAACAATCCTGGATACAGCAACTCTGTAACCGGACTAGGCTAGTTATAGGAAAGGCGGGAAAAAGGCACAAGTGTGGCTTTCAAACCAGAAAGTTGAAAGAGATGGAAAAAAAATGCTCAAACAGCCAATAGCTACAATTTCTGGGCCAGGAGCTTCCCTCAAACACAGAAAGGCTTAGGGGGCTCAGAAGCTTACCAACAGTCCTGAATACAGCAAGTCTGTATCTGGACTTGACTAGTTACAGGAAAGGCAGGAAACAAGCTTAGAATTTTTATTTATTTTTTTGTTGTTACAGAAAAGCAGCTAAAACAGCAGTAAATACAATTCAAATTGTAATGCAGGTCAGCACACCCGAGCATGTAGCAACACTATGGCAAATACAGTTCAAATAAATGCAATTAAATTAACAAATGACTAAAAAACAAGTGCAGGAGGCAGTAAATTAGAAGGCTACTAACAAGCAGTAATAAGTGCAGAGTAAGAGCGACTGAACAGATAGCACGCAGAAGAGCAAGTAAGACAGTTACAGTAAGAGCAGATTAATATATATATATATATATATATATATATATATATATATATATATATATATATATTTTTTTTTTTTTTTTTTTGAGGGAAGGAACAGAGCAGGATTAAGAGGCTACAGGGGTTGTCCTTCCCAAATGCTCTCTTTGTACACAGTAGGAGTACCTGAAATCAGAATATGATCTCACTGCACTCAATTGAGTGAGCAAATGACATGGGCCCGGAAGGAGTATCCAAAGAGGGGCGGGCAATTTCAAATCCACCTACAGCCACAACTTCAGTTGAGATAATAGTCAGCGAAAAACACAAATAAATAAATTAAATACAGTACTATATGCAAAACAGCAGATAAAAGTGTACTTAAATTCACTTTTACGTCCAGCTGATTTCAGGTAGATGTTAGCCGGCCAAAGCTCTGATATTAAGCAGAGATAACTCAAAATGTACCACTTATATAAGGCAAGACAGGATGTCAGTGATGAGCTGAAACTACCCCCACTGCTATCAATGGCTACACAGAAATTTTAAAAAGTACTCTGTAGAGAGACAGCCACAACTTCAGTTGAGTTAATATTCAGTGAAAAACACAAATAAATAAATTAAATACAGAACTATATGCAAAAGAGCAGATAAAAGTGTACTTAAATTCACTTATACGTCCAGCTGATTTCAGATAGATATTAGCTGGCCAAAGCTCTGAGGTTAAGTTGAAAAGAATGAGGTTAGTTTCATAACCTGATAAGAAAATTGTGTTGCGAGCATTGGAAAGTAATTGGTTGGCCATGATGGGTATTTTTTTTTGGGTGGATCTGGGGTTAGGGTGAATACCTCCACTGAGTTTCAGGATGAAGGTGGGTTGAGTAGAGGTATGGGACCATTTGCATTCATTATCTGAATTTCAGCACTGCTGATAAAGTGCTATTCTTAACTTTAATACATCTTTAAGATAACAGATCTGAGCGGGTATACTGGTTCAGAGAAGAGAGAGGGAGAAAAAGAGGGTTTTGTGATGTAATGTATGTCTGTTTATGATGGAATTGGGATATGATGTGGGAATATTATGACAGTGAAGTGAGCTAGTGTTGTGAGTGTACAAAACAGTATTGTGAGTTGAGGTGGTGGGAGCTTAGATGGTGGGTAGAAGAAGGTGAAGGTTCGGTGAGATGATGGCAGTGTTGTATATTAATGTAAGGAGTATTATGAGAAATGGAGAGATGGTGTGATAAAGGGTTGGGAGATGTTTGCAGGGTGGTATATAGATAGATAAGGTAGTGGAAAGTGGTTAGGTTGTGTGCAGAAGGCTGTATGGTATGTGTTTCTTGGCAGTGAATAGCGTATAAATGAGGAGGTAGACAAAAATATATTGATGAGAAGGATAGTTGTTCAAAATAGCAGCTATAAATAGTTATATGAGCATCTGAAAATAGTTGTTTTGTGGTACTGGTATGTAGTGTGTTTGTGTGTGTGTGTGTGTGTGTGTGTGTGTGTGTGTGTGTGTGTGTGTGTGTGTGTGTGTGTGTGTGTGTGTGTGTGTGTGTGTGTGTCTGTGTGTTGATATATTGCATACATAAATGTCTACATGTACTATAACTTACACATTCGTGCATGTGAATGGATGGATAAACATGTTGGCAACCAAAAGTGGGTATGGAAAAAAAGTGGGTTGAGAATGTCTGTTAGAAAAGTTTTAAGTCTGTGAAATGGATTACAGCAGGAATTAAAGGAGGATAGAATATATATGTCAATAGGAAGTAATATGTACTCAATTGGGGGAGAAGTTAAGAGGGAAAAAATGTAAGGGTCTTGAGGGTAGCTGGGGAATTGGGATTGAGAGGGGAACAAGGTGGACAAAGATAGACAATCACAGCAGCAGGAGGAAATAAGTCTATGCATGTAATTTTAGCCTAAGTAATGGTAAAGAGACCCATTTAAAATCATCCACATTACTAATTATGGACTAAAATGCTTAGTTATTAGTTGGGGATATGTAAACTCATTCCTAGCCCAAATTAAATCAGCTAACAATAGATAAAATGTTAAAGTGGGAGGGGGGAGAGCAAGCAGTCATGGACATTTCCTTAACCTGAACTGATTCAGTTGCTTTTACAAACAATTAACTGAAAAGAAGATGCAAGCCTTGCTAACAAGAAATTTAGCAGGGATTGCAAACTCAGTTACCTGTATGTCTTTTGGCTTTTCCCAGTTAGGGGTCACCACAGTGGAACTCTGGTCCGCTCATGATTAGCAGTGGATTTTATGGTGCCAAGTTGCCAGCCCAACACCCAACCTTCAACAAAGGAACGCCCATTCATGCTCGCACCTACCTGCATGCCTTTAACATCACTTGACTGTGGGGTGGGCATGCAAACTCCACACAGAAGGCGCTCCAACCGAGAAGATCTGAAAAGATAAAGGAGAAAGAGATACTGAAAGCTATATACTTATATGGAGTGGAATAGATAAAAGTTTGAGATGAGGAGTGGTGCGTGAGTAAAAGAGATTTTTAGCTTATACAGCCTGAATCGGGAGCATTTGTTATTGCTCTGTTTTACCAGAACTGCTTTAAAGTCTGGTCTAAATTTGGTGTATGTGAAAATAACCTTTAAAATGAGGAGGAATTGATAACAGAGTTTGTGGGCAACAGAGAGAAGCTGTGCTTGTTGCAGTGAAGCTTGTTTCTTGGTGTTTGTTGTGTTGGTCCTGTCATAGTTTGATTCATGAGACTGTAGGATAGGGTAATAGGAGAGATTTTAGTGGAGAGTAACCAGAAGGTGCCTAGGTGCAAACATTTAAGATTAGGAAGCCTAGTTGGAGGTCAGCTCTTTGTATTATAAGTAGACTATTAGCTTTTTAAATAGAGAGTCCATGGAAGTCTTACCCTGGTTAGTTGATTATGAACTGACAAATTTTGCTAGAGAACATTTGCAAAGTTGTGGAATTTTTCATAGGGGCAGTGGCTACTAGTTGTAGTCCATATTCCATTTGACCAAAAAAGATTTACCCTTTGTGTTAGTCTTGCAGAAGAGGTCAGAAATTGGAGAGATCTTATGGACCCAGAATAGGAGGCATTTCATTTTATTTTAAGTGTAGACCGGAAAGGTTAATGTAGCATAGCCATATGCCTATATAATTGAAGGGGAGGGTGGTTTCTATAGGAATGCTGTGTTTGGGTCTTTTTTCCTTTGGTAATTTTTGTTGGGTACTAAAAATAATGAATTTGGTTTTATTTGGTTTAAGAAGGAGTTTACTGCTAGCGAGGCAGGTGTTGAGAGTTAAAATATCTTCTTGATGATGATTTTGTATATCTATCTGATTAGTGCTAGATCTATAAATGGCTATGCCATTAGCATATAATATTAAGGTAAGGATGTGAAGATTAAAGGGGAATTTATTTATAAAAATAAAAAAAAGAAGTGGTGCTAGTGTGGAACCTTGTCGGACACCTAGTTGGATAGGCTCTTCTGCAGAATTAACTGAAACGATTTTAACTTTAAAAGATCTCATGCAACAAGTATTTCAACCAGGTAGCTGCTAGAAAGGTAATACCCCTTTGGTTCAAATATGAAAGTGATATGTAGTGGTTTAGAATACTGAATGCTTGGGTATGATTAATAAATAGAGTACCATGGCCATTCTTTCTGCATGTTTAGCAGGATTTCATCAGTAAATACCAGAGGCCATCATTCTACACTTCCCGGGCCAAAATCCATTGTTCTTTGACAGGACGTGATTTTGTTGTAGGCTGAAAGTTGATTATATATTTGTTGTCCAGGTTTCTAACTTAAGCAGGAAGAATCAAGATTAAGTGAAGTGAGAGGTCTTACAGAAATTAGGCTGTTTGAGATGAAGTTTGACTAGTGATGATGATGATGATATTCATATTAGGCATAAAGTTTGATGTGAAGCATGGGTCTGGGGTCTGATGAAGTTTGCTCTTGAGTAGATGAAAAGCACTTTACCATTTTTACCATTTTTACCGTTTAATAAATTTCTGTTTTAGGAAGTATCTGCTATCCTTTCGCGTATTTGTTTTTTTATGGGTTGTAAATGTGACACAAGGAAACGATTACAATTTCTTCACACGGAAACAGGAACCATGCAGCCACATTTTAGGTGTCAAAAGAGTGTGCATTTTTCCAGGTGTTTTACAATTTCTTTGGAAGTAATTTTTGGAAATAGAAGGGAAGGAGATAAAATGAAGTGGAGACTGACCAGGAATCATTGGGTAGTCTAGTCCTCATTCCCTAGCCTTGGAATTTTGGACCACTTATTAAGACAAGGTCCACAATCAATAGAGGCTGGTTAACAACATCAGATCAGTCATCACATGATAACCATTGCCAGTAAAACAGAAGGAATGTGGTATTTTCACATGATACCCATCCCCAGTACTACAGAAGGAATAGGGTATTATCACTCAGGACTATCAGCAATCCTGCCTCCTTTAAAAAGTCCGTCAAACTACATCTCTCCTCTCACTGGCTATGCTCCTGCACCCCAACAATTTACCTTAACACCTGATTTCTGTCTCTGGAGTCTCAACTTTAACCATTCAACTACAAACATCTCCTCTCATTCTCTCTACCATACATACTCCTTTGATGTCACCTTAGCTTGACTCTTCCTCCTCTAGCCCTTCTGCCTCCTCCTTTCTTCCCCTAAATCAACTCTCCTCTGCTATGTATTCTGCAGATATACTTATCCTTACATGTTATTTGAATGTATACCATTTGTACCTTTATATTCAAACTTTGGTTGTAAACATTATCACTGTTATTGTTATTATTTTTTTTCTTTGAATGTGAAATTACTGCTCAACCTACTTCATTTTGTGTATGAATATTTCACTTTGTAAGTAATTAATGTTGAGCTTTTCTCCCCCAGCCTCCACTGAAAATGGGCTCTTTCTAGGCCCAGTGGACTTTCCCGTTTAACAAATGCAATAAATAAATAAAATAAATAAATACCCATTCCCAGTATTACATAAGGAATGGGGTATTATCACATGATACCATTCCCAGTACTACAGAAGGAATGGGGTATCATCACATGATACCCAATCCCCGTACTACAGAAGGAATAGGATATCATCACATGATACCCATTACCAGTACTACAGAAGGAATGAGATATTATCACATGATACCTATTGCCAGTACTACAGAAGGAATGGGGTATTATCACATGATACCATTTCCAGTACTACAGAAGGAATGGGATAGCATCACATGATACCCATTCCCAGTACTACAGAAGGAACAGGGTAGCATCACATGATACCCATTCCCAGTAGTATTATCACATGATACCATTCTCAGTACTACAGAAGGAATGGGGTATCATCACATGATGCCCATTCCTAGTATTACAGAAGGCATGAGATATTATCACATGATACCCATTGCCAGTACTACAGAAAGAATGGGATATTATCACATGATACCATTCCCAGTACTATAGAAGGAATGGGGTATCATAACATGATACCCAATCCCCGTACTACAGAAGGAATGAGGTATCATCACATGATACTAATTCCCAGTAGTATTATCACATGATACCATTCCCAGTACTACAGAAGGAATGGGGTATCATCACATAATACCAATTCCCAGTACTATGGAAGGAATGGGATATTATTACATGATACTCATTGCCAGTACTACAGAAGGAATGGGGTATCATCACATAATACCAATTCCCAGTACTATGGAAGGAATGGGATATTATTACTTGATACTCATTGCCAGTACTACAGAAGGAATGGGGTATCATCACATAATACCAATTCCCAGTACTACGGAAGGAATGGGGTATCATCACATAATACCAATTCCCAGTAGTATTATCACATGATACCCAATCCCCGTACTACAGAAGGAATGAGGTATCATCACATGATACTAATTCCCAGTAGTATTATCACATGATACCATTCCCAGTACTACAGAAGGAATGGGGTATCATCACATAATACCAATTCCCAGTACTATGGAAGGAATGGGATATTATTACATGATACTCATTGCCAGTACTACAGAAGGAATGGGGTATCATCACATAATACCAATTCCCAGTACTATGGAAGGAATGGGATATTATTACATGATACTCATTGCCAGTACTACAGAAGGAATGGGGTATCATCACATAATACCAATTCCCAGTACTATGGAAGGAATGGGATATTATTACATGATACTCATTGTCAGTACTACAGAAGGAATGGGGTATTAGATGTGGTTGATATTTTCATATCAGCTGATGCCTGATTTTATCTTATCATCATGTCAAGCACAAGACAGAGATCTTTAATGTTAGCAAAAAATAAACCCTAATTATTCATCTCTAAACAAGTCAAGAATGATTAGGCAAAGAATCTGTAAAAAAATGGCTAGTATGAGCCAACATGGCCTTAGTTTTTGTAGATTGTTCCTTAGCTTCATTATTTTTATCCTTCTGAAGTTAGACTCTATAGTGTCTTTTGGATAGGTAAAATCAGACATCTGGTCCTGATAGAAGTAGAGGTGAAGAAAGAAATCATCTATATCAGTTATTGCAGTGGGGCTAAGGCAGAGTTTTCTTGTGTCATGGGTGTGCAGTTCAAATTCCCTCAGAATTTCAGTCCCTCAGCCCTTATTTGCCTACTGTATGCTCACAAGTAAGTCAACTAACCTGACAGTGCTTGGGGGCAACTGGGAGCTTGAGCTAGGCTCCTTAATGTTCCCTGAACTGCAAGCCGAGTAGCTACTACTTATAAACATGGCAATTAAAAATCCCCCTACCTTGCATGATCAGCCTGGAAGGCAGCATATACATTATGAACAAGAAAGAAGCAGAAGTTGTATTCAGTGGCACAGTACTTTCCAAAAGGTGTCACTGTGTGGAATTAAAACTAGAGATCAGCATCTGAGTGTGACCAATGAAGTAAAAAGCAAACCAGTTGATTCCGGTTTTGGGCCATAGTAAATTTGAAGATACTCTGACAAAATACCACTGGCCACAATAACATCTACAAGGGATCAAGCTGGAGCAATGTTCAATATTATTATCAATCTCTGGCCACTAGATGTTTGCTAACCATCCTTAGCAATATCAGTTTCATTACTACATCCTGATCAAAAATGTAACCATAACAAATTTCATTTGGAATGCCCACAAAGTTTCCTTAATAGGGGGATCTAAGATAAAGACACATTAGATGGATCACCTTAGCCCTGCCTCGATACTTGGTCTTGGTTACTGAGAAGGGATCTATGCCTGGCATCCGAGACATACTTGGATCCACTTCTGATGCACCTTTTGCACATCTGCAAAATGAACAGCATCAGAACCACTAGGTATAAGGATTTAAATTGTACTTGTGGCATAAATAAGACATGTTGGCAGGAAAAATATATGTCACAGAGGAATCCCCATTCTCTGGAACAAGCTCCCCATCCATGTGAAACAGAGTCCATCCCTAACCCTATATAAGTGTAACCTTAAACAATGGATGAGAATTGGAAATTCAAGCAAGATCTGGCTAAAATACCCTCCACATAACCTGTAGAGACTTCTAAACTAACATACCCTCTCCTAATAAATGCCCATAATACAGAGGGTAACAAATGTATTGGGTTACACAGCCAGGTTTATAAAGGCCTTAGTGATCATTATCTTACTACATACCTATGAATCCATGAATTCTGAAGGTCAAGAAACAAGAAAAAGAATATATCTTTTTGTAAACTACTTTCTCAATAGCATTCCCAAAAATGGGTGGCACGAGACATGCAAAAACTGTTTCAGTATATGCTAGAATCTAAAATAGGCTTCTTAATGCCTCTTTTACATTACATGAAAAAAATGTGGTCCAATAATTTCATAAAATCTGAATAATGATCTGTCCTGTGTAATTATTAGAAGCAGTAACAACAAAAGTTTGGTCATGGCCCAGTCACAGTAAGTAAATGACTACATCCTCACAAATTACATCATTAAATTCAGTCCAGGAATCAAAAACTAGTCAACCAAAGTCAAAATCATTAAAGTGCTCAGAGGGTGCTGCTTAGGAGGCAGAACATCTATCTGAAGACACATTATAAACAAATAACTGTACAAGATCCTGACAGTTTTCAGAAGTTGAAGCTCTCTGAAATATCCTATAGATTGATCTGTAGAGCATGTCCATGACCTAGAACAGCATAACTGAATGGCTGGATGTGGAAGAAATGTCATTGGACAAGCTTACTGATTTCCTCCATGGCACATAGCGCAATGCTCATCCATTTTACTTTCCCCCTCAGTTAGTTATATGCTACACCATGTGCATTCCAACTTTAACCCCAGCCTTCCTAACTCGTGAAGCTTTTGTTCATTCCAAGACTGTTCAAAACAGATTTATGATGTATATATTCTGATGTGAGAAAGTTGAAGTCCCATTCAGTGCCTTGATATGGATAGCCCCAAGGACATTTAGACCATCAACGTTATCCTCCATAGAAAGAAATGAGCAATAACAAAAGTGTTTTCCAAAGTAGAATAAAGGGTATTGTTTCAAATATTTCTCCTGATAAATCTTCCTGATTTTTTTTGTGAATGAAAACCTTGTGGTATTACCAGAAGATGAAAAAAAATCCCTTTTGGCTGCTGCTGGTGCCTGGTTAGGAGTGCGCTCCTAGTTTATTATTGCCCTGTTTTTCCCTTGGGACCTGCCTGGGTGGATACATTCAATATACTAAGGTCACCTACCTCATCCAAACATTTTTGCTTAGGCAATATACTGCTCTGCTGCCTCAAATCCCACTTGGACATTGGAACAAGTCTCCCAGAGGATACTAAGAAATTATTATTGCCCTGTTTTTCCCTTGGGACCTGCCTGGGTGGATACATTCAATATACTAAGGTCACCTACCTCATCCAAACATTTTTGCTTAGGCAATATACTGCTCTGCTGCCTCAAATCCCACTTGGACATTGGAACAAGTCTCCCAGAGGATACTAAGAAATTATTATTGCCCTGTTTTTCCCTTGGGACCTGCCTGGGTGGATACATTCAATATACTAAGGTCACCTACCTCATCCAAACATTTTGCTTAGGCAATATACTGCTCTGCTGCCTCAAATCCCACTTGGACATTGGAACAAGTCTCCCAGAGGATACTAAGAAAGTATGTGTGTGTGTTAATACTTGGGCCTCCACTGATTAGAACTCCATGTATTTGTTAGTTATTCAAGCTATCTCCCTGCCAGGACAGCCAGCAGCCTAGACACTTTCTCTTATCTCCCATCCACTTCTATCCCATCTCTTCCTGGGTTTCACCAGCTCTTCCTTATTTTATCCCACTCAGCCCCTAGACCTACCTAGTTGGCCTAGTGCATTCTCTGCATTGACCTCTAGAGGGCGCCCCCTCCCCACTGTCATTACTTTTCTCTCACTTATTTCTTTACTCTGCCAATATCTTCATTCTTACTTTCCCATCCATATTATATATAGTATTCCTTACTTACCCTGCCACTACTTACTCTCCTCTAATCTTTGCTCCACTGATAGGCTCTCGATCCTCTCCTGGTTTCTTCCCGCTCCGTTCGCCCTGCGGGCTCACTCCGCTCCCCTACCCTGCCCCCAAATCTCACCCGCCCCCAGTGCATCTAGCTATATCCCTCTTGTTTCCACACCCACTTTTTCTCTACACCAATCTCCCTCCAACACCGTGCCACACCCCATCAGCCTATTATCCAATTTCAAACCACTCCCACAGGCACTACACTTCAATACATCCCACTTCTAACACACTCACTCACCTATCTACCCTAATAACACCCAGCTCTACTCCCACACCTCTTTCTACACTTCTTTAGTAAAATCCTCCTTATCCCTTCCACTATACCATATATATTGACAATTGCATCACTCACTTTCTAGTAACCCTATCAACATGCCTACATACCCTTATTCCATCCTATGTCTTCTATCACTTTCTCTTAAACTATCATACCTCTATCACCTCACCCAACCTGTCATTTCTTACCACCCACAACTTTACCACACTACTTACCACCTGAATACCCCATTCCCACAATCACACTATCCCATCTCTCCCAATCTTCACCCAATAACACAACTCCTCACCTTCTCATTTAAACTTCTCACCCCTCAGAAATACTCTATCCCCATAACAAATAAACACCCCTTAATCATCTCACATGACCCAAACCATCTTAATACTCTAATCAACTATCTTTCAAACCCCATCTTCCATCTCTTTATCTGCCTATTATCTGGTGATGTCCATCCTAACCCCGGCCCCTCCTCCTCCTCCTCCCCACACAAGCCTATATACTTTACTTCTCTAAACTCACAAAGTATAGTGAATAAAGTCCCCACCCTCCACGCATGGCTCTCACATAACAAACCTGATATACTATCTATTTCAGAAACTTGGTTAAAGCCCTCCATAAGAGATTCTGAAATTACTCCACCCAGCTACTCAATCCTTAGAAAAGACAGGACCCAAAAGAAAGGAGGTGGAGTTGCCCTCCTTTATTCCTCCTCCTTGCTAGTTACCCCATATAACAAACCTACCCCAACATTTAACAATGCTGAACTACTCCTCTCTCTCCTCCAAATTAACAAACACAAAAACATTTGCCTAGCATCCCTCTACATTCCTCCAGGTGACAATATTTCTACACTTGAAAATATCCTCTCCTGGCTCTCAGATAATATTAACAACGAAACCATAATTCTTGGAGATGTCAATATTAACTGGGCCTCCATCCAGTCCCCAACCAACCCTCTTAACATCAATCTATACAACTTCTCCCAGCTAATCAACAACATAACCCACCCTTCTAAAGACCCCTCCAGTGGCACCATCCTTGACTGGGTCCTAGTGTCACACCCCCACTATTTTACAAACAGCGGGACTCTTCCCGACCCTCTTGGTGATCACCTGCCTACTTTCACCCACCGACTCCCCTGCATCTCTAATCGCACCCATAACTACATCACTACCCGTAATGACAAATACTTTAACCCTTCAATTTTCATTGATTCCCTGAAAACTATCAATTGGAACAACCTAAAAACGCTGCCCCTAGAAGAAGCTGTTTCCCTTTTTAACTCCACATTTCTAGGAATACTTGATTCCCAAGCCCCTCTAAGAACAAAAAGAATAAAAACTAACACAGCCCCCTGGCTAACCAAAACTACTCTCTCTACCATGAGGCTTAGAGACAAAGCCTGGGGACTCTATCTGAGAAACAAGACACCAGACAAACATATTGCATATAAAACCCTTCGTAATAAAGTAAAAAAGCTAATAATCTCTGATAGACAAACATACTTCCTCACACTCCAAAACAACAATAAAACCAACCCCCAAAGATTCTGGAAGGGAATTTCCACCCTCCTCAACCCCAGCAAACCACCCACCCCTACCCCAGACCCAAACATCCAAGACCTAGACTTAGCTATTCAATTTAACTCCTTTTTCATCGACTCTATTAGTAAACTCACCTCTTCCTTCTCATCCTCCCCCCCACCATTCAACACAACCCCTCCTCCTATCACAATCAACCCTACCCCCATCTCCACTTCACATGACCCATCTTCCACTTCTTCCACTACTAGTACTTCCCCATCAACTGAACACTTCTCAAACTCACCATCTCCACTTCCCTCTCTTTTCACTTTAAAACCTGTATCTACTACCACTATTAAGAAACTCCTCCAGAAATTAAAGCCATGTACTAATGCCCCTGATAACATTCCCTCTTATTTCCTACACATAGCTGCAGATGCCATTGCCTATCCCATTAGCATTCTAATAAACCGTTCCATCCAAGAACACACCGTGCCTACACTGTGGAAGCAAGCATTCATTATCCCCCTTCATAAAGGAGGCAACAACTATAACATTAATAATTTTCGTCCTATTGCTATTCTTTCCCCCATTTCAAAACTTCTGGAAAAGTGTGTTCACCTCCAACTCTTGCCACATCTCTTAGATAACAACCTGCTAACCCCTACTCAACATGGATTCAGGCCAAACCATAGTACCATGACTGCCCTTTTATCCTTTCTTGAGACTGTCAATAAAGCACGTGATGCTGGACACATTGTCTCTACCCTACTTCTTGACCTATCCAAGGCCTTTGACACCATCTCACACAACCTGCTTTTAACTAAACTATCAAAACTCAACCTCTCTCCCTCTTCCATAAATTGGTTTTCTAGCTATCTGTCAAATAGACACCAAGCAGTCAGATGGAAGAAGGCTACTTCCCCATTCATTAGCACCCCTACTGGTGTTCCCCAAGGATCTATTCTGGGCCCCCTCCTCTTCAATATATTTGTCAATGACTTTCATCAATCTATCCCTTTTGCAAACATCATTCAATATGCAGATGACTCTACAATTATCTGCTCTGCCATCTCCCCCTCACTACTCCAAAAACTTACTCAGCAAGCCTTTTCAATAACTGAACACTGGATGAAAATAAACCACTTAGCACTCAATGCCTCCAAAACAAAACTTATGGTTTTCACCCCTTCCAAAGCTGCCTCCTTCAATACCAACTCCTTCACAATTACCAGCCTAAATAACACACCCTAGATCTAGTCTCTGAAACTAAGCTATTAGGAGTACTAATTGACAATAGACTTAGTTACAATTCCCATCTACTACTAAATATAAAAAAAACCCATCAAAAACTAGGCATGCTCTACCGTCAGAACCAATACCTCACAAATTCCTCCAAAATCGCTTTCGCTTCCTCTTTTCTCATTCCCTCCCTTCTCTATGGTGCTCCACTACTGACTAATCTTCAGGCCTCCTTAAAAAAACAACTTTCTTCCTGCTATAACAAAATAGCCAAATTCGCTAACAGCCACAGGTCCTCAACCCACCATTGTTCTTCCCTTCAAAAATTAAACTGGCTTGAATTACCAAACCAGCTTACATATATTCAGTTGACTTTCGCTCATAAGCTCATTTCCAGTCCTTCTCTTTGTCCCTCTCTGTCTTCTGCCTTCAGAATGCACCTACCTAACAGAGTCTTAAGGTCTAACAACCAAAATCTATTAATAGTACACAAACCATGTCATCCCCCAGGCAAACACTTACTATCTTTTAACCTTGCCCGACTATGGAACTCACTTCCTCCATCCATTCGTACTATTACTAACAAATACATGTTCAAAAAATCACTTCATACATATCTAATATCCCAATGGGATTGTTCTTGCTCCCTCCCCTCATAGATCTGCAACATTCCATCTCCCCTCACACGCACCCTACTAAAGCTTATGTTTCCACACTATAATTATTTAACTAAGACCCTCTGAGCTTCCTCTTCAATAACTCCCCTGATTGCTTATCTCAATACTGTTCTTAATTCTGAATGTTTCTCAAATTTATGCCTATATGTATTAATGTTTTACCTCTACTGTGCATAATTGTCTAGTAATTTTAGCATCTATTTAATTCTGTCTATATCACAGTTTTTCTCCCCATCTTTAAATGTTTTCTCAAATTCAAGCCTAAATGTATTAATTTTATCTCTACTCTGTATAATTATATTGTAGTTAATGTATGTACCTAATTTTTGTCTATATTGGAGCTTTTCTCCCCAGGACTCCATTGAAAACGGGTTCTTTTGGCCCAATGGACTATCCTGGTAAACCAACTGCAAATAAATAAATAAATAAATAAATAAATTGCATCGTATGACAGCTGATTTTATCCAGTTTTAACATTATTGCTAAAACTGAACCTTTGAAACTACTGTGTCAAAGTGCTGGGAAATCCAGCAAAATATTGACTGTTTCTGTGATATACTCATTTCAAGACTTAGGCCTGTATCTGTATTCATTTGTGCAAATTCGATAGGGGTATCTCTGATGTTTACAAATGATGCCAGGGGAATCTTCTTAGGCTAGACATATAGGCTCCAGGGCCTAGTAGTAGTTAGCCTAGTACATACCTATGAACCTATGTAAATACTAGTAAGTGGCACCAAATGTCGAAAGTAACTATATTGTAATAAATAGTCACTACTGTGAATGTTTCTATATGTTTGCTTGTTTCCTTATTTTTCTATGTTTACAAATGATCGTAGCAAAGGTGAGATTCACAGAGGCAAGTTATGCTAATTTGAAATGCCTTAAGTTTAATGAGATGCAAATAAGACATTTTGTAAAGCAGTGTATGCTGATAAGGTGTTCCTGCTATTCATAGTCCAATATATATGCAGTACTCACATCCTTTGTTGAAAGAAACGCTTTATCTTTGTCTCTTCATTAGTTGCACCAAGCACTTCCCTGACACACAAATGAATTATTTCCCCAGCAATCCCCAGCAGTTTGTCTAAGTATGAACAAGTACAAAAGTGACCCAGAATAAATTATTTTGCCCAGTAATCACTTCAGCAGTCTGACCATGTATGCAGAGACACTTCACTGACACCAAAATGAAACATTTCCCCACGCGATCTCTTCAATAATTTGACCAAGTATGCACAAACACAAAAATAAATCATTTCCCACAGCGATCCCTTCAGTAATATGCCCTAGTATGCACAAACACTAAAATAAAATATGACTCCAAGTGATCCTTTCAGTGGTGTCACCAAGAATGTGCAAGTACCAAAATAAAACATTCCCCCCATGACAATTTCTGTAGTTTGTCCATGTATGCACAAGCACTTCACTGAGTGCAAAATGAAGTTGTCTATAATTATACCTTCTTTTTAAAATGAATGACAGTACATATTCTTTATTTCCCTTCCCCTCATAAATTCAGAATCTGGTAGTAAATTACTGTTTCCTCAAGATCAGGGCCATTAACATGTTTAGTGTGCAAATGAGGTAATTTTAGATTCATCTCTGAATAATACTGATATGCAAATGTATAATATGCATTATCTGTGTATTAGCTGTCCCCTTATCTTTTATGCCTTAAGCATGTTAGGCTTTTGAGAGAAGGATGCATGTTTAACAAAATGCCTTCACATTTTCATAGACAACCTGAAAGATGTGATTCATATAACCACATAGCCTAGTTTACATATACCTCACAATTTTTTTGCTCAAGGATTTTGGAAAAAAACAAAAATAGTAGAGGAGGGGGTGCAAGGACAGGGAAAAATGTTAAAGATTTCTCTTGTTTTCTTAAAATATTACACGTGCACTCAGGTCATTGGATCACAAGTATCAGTATGACTCAATCATTGTCCTTGCGGGTGTAATTGACCTAAGACATACCTCACTAGGCAATATGAAGAAAGACATTGTTGAGCTCCTGGAATATGTGTCCAAGACTGGTATGAGCCTAGCATTGAGCAGTATTTTACTTTCTCCAAGGATGATGCCACAACATGAACAAAAGATGACTGACTTTAATAATTGGCTTAGTTTCAGCTGTCATTCTAAGGGGGTGCAATATTTTTCAGCATGGAAGTTGATAGTCAACAGACCATGATGCTTTGCCAGGGATGGTTTGCACTTCTGCCCTGTAGGCTTTTGACTATTAGCTAAAACATTGTCTTCTCCCATAGCGCCTTTTTTAGGCAATGCAAAACTGAAAGTACTTCAAACATAGCAAATCAAAACCAAAAATATCTCAAGACATTACTGCTCAGTGATAGCAGTCTTAACAACTAACTCCACCCGCTATAAGCTCTCTTCACCCTAGAGAATGCTGACATCTGTCCAGTCACTAAGACATGGTTTAAAGCCACGGTGAGCACACCAACAGTGCAAAGTTACAATGCCTTCCACACACTTAGACCAGCTACTACACAGACAGGGACAAAAGGTGGAGGTGCCTTGAATTACATAAAAAATAAATATACCTCAAGCATGGTCAAACAGGACACTACACTCAGCTTCTCCATGCTCAAATCAACATAGGCACTACCACTTCCTTACAAGCTATAGGACCCACTCTATGACCCAGGAAACACATACAATGTATTTAAACTTATTGGAAACACTCACCATCCAGCCTAATACCATAGGTTCATAGGTAGCTACTAGGCTATCGGCCCAAGGGCCTATGTAAGCCTAGCCAACAAGGTTCCCTGGCTTACGCCACCAACGAAAGTTAATTTCCTATGCCCCTGTCGAGCAGAGCCACAGAAGTAATCCTCAAGGTGTATTTCCTGTTTCCAATCCACTTATCAAGATTTTTCTTGAAGAGTGCTAGTGAGGAACTCTGCTTGACATAGATAGGTAGCTTGTTCCAGAGTATGGGAAGTCGCTGGTACAGGAATCTATCCCTTCAGCATGTCCTGTTTATTGTGGTGACAAGGTTTAGGTTCCTAGAGCATGTAGCTCAGAGGGATTGGGATTTCTTTAGGTATAGCATGTCCAACAGCTCTGGATTTAACATAGCTTTATATGTTAGGCAGAGATCTCCTCGGAGTAGGTGATATGCTACAGAGCAAAGCTGGAGTTTTTTTGAGATGGTCAGTGTAGGGCACCTGTTTGTGGCCAGTAATCCTCTTTGTTGGGTACTTCTGTGGCCTTTCCAGTTGCAGATGTCTTGTGAGGTACATTCTAAAAGGGGCATTGTACTTTATATTGAGTCTAATGAGTGCCACGTAGAGGGGAACAATGGCCGCTTTTTTTCCTGGATGAGAACCCTTTTGTGATGAGGTGCGCCCCATAGAAGGATTTCCTGAAACTGTGGCAATGTGATTATCAGAGGAGAGACTACTGTCAACCTGAGTCCCAAGGTCTCATAATGCATTCAGCATTAAGTAGACTGTCGTTTATGTGATAGTTCATGGGTACAGAGTTTTTACCAAAGGGGATGACAATGCACTTTTTGGCATTCAGATTGAGGCCATGCCTCTGACACCAGGCATCTGTCTCAGTGAGGCCCTTCTGTAGGATGTCCACATCATTTGGGAACTCGATTATGGCTCCTAGTTTGCAGTAATCTGAGAACTTCAATAGCCAGAGGCCTTCTGTGTTAGCCTATACTTCAGAGAAGTAGATACCAAACAGGAGAGGTCTCAGGACTGAACCCTGTGGTACTCCACTTGTCTCTGGTTTGAAGTCAGATTTGGAGTCTGCAACTTTTACAGTGTGGGTTCATTCAGTGAGACAGTTGGCAACCCATCTTGGGACATAGGAATTTATACCTAGTTTAGTGAGTATAGCTATAATTCCAGACTGGGGGATGGTGTCGAAAGCCTAAGCGAGGTCAACATAGGCTGTGTGAACCACATTACCCTTGTCTACGGCTTTGGTGACTTCCTCAAAGATGTCAATCAGGTTAAGAAGGCATGATCCGCCTTTCACAAATCCAAACTGTGTGGGATCGAGAGTTTGGAGGTTACCAATGTCTTTGTTTATGAGTTCCATGATGATACGCTCCATGGCCTTGCAGACCAGGCTCGTCAGGCTAATAGGTCGATAGTTCCCAGGATAAGTGGTGGCTCCCCCTTTGAAGAGTGGGATAATTGTTGCTGTGCATCATTCAGTGGGCACAAAACCTGGCGTGAGACTATGATTGAACATGGTGCTTAGGTGGGGAGCCAGTTTGTTCTAAAGTTCATGTAAAATGCAGACTGGGATGTTGTCCAGTCCCATGGATGCTGTGTTTTTGGTTTTAGAGAGTGCAGCTTTTACCTGCATAGATGCTATTACAGGGACTCTGCATTCTTCCTGTATAGATATGGGCCCTTTAGGGGGTGAGAGGGGGGATAAAGTTAGCACTGAACCTATCTGCCAGGAGGTTGGCAATATCAGTTGGTTCTATAATTTGCATGCTGTTGTGCTGTAACTCAGAGCAGAACTGGGCGTTGCCATTGAGATTCTTGACATAGCTATAGAATGCTTTCTGGTTGTCCTTAGAATCAGTGGCAATTTTTGTTTCATAGTTAGCTTTGGAGGATCTTATAAGGGATCTCAGCGTCTTACTGAGGCTGACTAGGGAGCTCCTCCACTCATGGGATTTTACTCTCTTTTGCAACAGTATCTTCCTTCTGTTGTAGAGTTTGTTTATGGCAGGGGACCACCAGATTGGCTTCCTTTTTTTGGAGGATAGCGTCTTGGTTCTGTTTGGGATAGCATGATCCATGCACTTGTGTAAGTGCTTATAGAGTGCATTTGTGTAGGATTCAGCAGTCATAACTGCATTGTCCATCTGCATGGATGGCATGAAGTTCGCCACTTCTGTCTTAAGAAGCATGAAGTTAGCTTTGGAGAATTTTTTTACCACGGTTTCCTTAATGGTGGGTGGGGGTGGGATGTGGATATCTAGGGTGATTAGCTTATGATCGGATCTGACCAAGGAGGAATCGACTTCAGTTGTGGAACACCAGTCACTCATGTTGGTAATGACTAGGTCTAGGATATTGTTGCCCCTGGTGGGGGTGTGGATAAGGTGATCCAGGACATTGGAATTTATGAATTTCATAAAGCGTTGAGCAAAGGAGTTGATACATAAGTAGTTTTGCCAGTTAATGGTGGGGTAGTTGAAATCATCCATTATTAGGGTGTTTGACTGAACCCTAATATTTTCCAGTATATCAAGAAAAGAGGAGTGGGAATCCTGGGGCATGGTGGGGGATCTGTAGCAAGTTACAGTTTGGATTGCAGTTTTGCCCAGAGTTAGTTGCACTTGGATAACCTCGGATAAATTATGCTGCACAACTAGCCTGGAGTTAGGATATCCTTAATGAATATGGACATGCCTCCACCTTTGGTGTTCTGGTCCAGGTTAGATGGCCGAAAAGTGTGGTATGAGTTATAGCCTGGTAATGCAGGGTTGCTCTCTAGAGCCTTGAATGAGGTCTCAGTCACTGCACAGAAATCAATGTTCTCCATTTTAAGGAGTGCCTCGAGTGAGTACATTTTGAGATTTAGACTTCTAGCATTGAGTAGCATTATCTTCAGTTTTTCCTGCCTGTCCGTGATATGGTGGTGAATTTGTCATTTGAACTTTGCCTAAAAATGGCACTATAGGGGCGGCAAGAGCCTTAGCCAGTATCCGGAATCCCAGGGGTGACAGGTGCAGGCCATCTCTGGCAAAGCATCATGGTCCTTCGACAATGTCATCCCAGGCAGACAGATACTGGATCCCCTTCAAATCACACCAGACAATTGTTGAAGTCAATCATTTTGTCCTTGTACAGCGGTATCATTCTGGGTGATGGCAGGATGCTACTCAGGGCTAGGGTCATATGTGCCTGGGCTACAAGATTGGAGAACTCTTTCATGTCTCTTTTCATGTAGTCCAGGGAGGTACATCTCAGGTCATTCACACCAACATGGACAATAACGGAGTCATATTTGTACTTATTGTGGAGTGACCTGAGCGATGGGGTTATGTGGCAGATCCTGGCACCCGACAGGCAGCTGACAGTAACCTTCTCCTTGTTTAGCCTGGTGAGTGGGACATCAGTGTGCCTGATTACAGAGTCACCTATGACTAGTGTGTTGGGTATGTTGGTTTGCCTTATGGGCTGTGGTTTACTGGCACACTGAGTCTGTGGGCTATGTGTCATTTGGGTTGTGTTGAGGGTGGAGGTTGCTTGTGTTTCTGCTTTGGAGGTCTCTGTTGCTTGATCAGATTACTATTGAAATCCTCTGCCAATGTTTTTGTGTTTCTATGTGTGGATTTTGGTGGTGTAGGTTTAGTAGGACATTGTGATGAGTGTGGTGTGGTGCAAGTGTTTACCGTCTCCTCTTGACTGTCAAGTTCAGTCTTGGTTGGAGAGAGCTTTACCTCCAGTTTGGCTAGATAAGTGCATCTCTCACAGGTTGTGGTGTTGGGTGGTAGGAGGAGAGGGTTGTCTGTGTACATGAGGCAATTGCTACATTGCCTCAAGATGCCCAGATTCATCAGATAGACAGGAGAGAACACTGGAAGCTGACCCTTGGACATGCTTGAATAAAGAACTACTTTCCTCTAGACAAGTGAGGAAAGTGAGTATAAGAGCTGTTTTTCTCTAAGTAAGTGTGGAAAGTAAGTACAAAAACGGTTTTCCTTTAGGTAAAGAGGGAGGTTGAGTGCTGTAGTAATTTGTAGCTTATTTAGTGCTAACATGTTCTGAACAAGTGCTGAGCATGAATAAGCTAATTCAAGTGCTAAAACTAAGAATCTGTATCTAGATCTTGTGGTAGATAGGCTACCTAGTGCTTACCACTCACACTGATAATCTAGAATGCTTCCCTCCAACACAGAAAGGCTTGGGGGGCTCAGAAGCTTACAAGCAGTCCTGGATACAGCAGATCTGTATCTGGACTGGACTAGTTACAGGAAAGGTGGGAAACAAGTGCAAACACAGGCTTTTAAACCAGAAGGTTGAAAGAGATGGAAAAACTGCCCAAACGGCCAATAAACTACAAGTTCTGGGCCAGAAACCACTCTTGTGGTAGATAGGCTACCTCGTGCTTACCACTCCCACTGATAAGCTAGAAGACTTCCCTCCAACACAGAAAGGCTTGGTGGGGGGGGGGGGGTCTCAGAAGCTTACAAGCAGTCCTGGATACAGCAAATCTGTATCTGGAGTAGACTAATTACAGGAAAGGTGGGAAACGAGTGGAAATGCGGGCTTTTAAACTGGAAGGTTGAAAGAGATGGAAAAACTGCTCAAACAGTGAACAAACTACAATTTCTGGACCAGAAACCACTCTTGTAGGAGATAGGCTACCTAGTGCTTACCACTCCCACTGGTAAGCTAGAAGGCTTCCCTCCAACACAGAAAGGCTTTGGGGGGGGGGGGTCAAAAGCTTACAAACTGTCCTAGATACAGATTTATCTAGACTAGACTAGTTACAGGAAAGATGGGAATCAAGCGCAAACATGTGTTTTTAAACCAGTAAGTTGAAAGATGGAAAAACTGCCAAACAGCCAGTAAACTACAATTTCTGGGCCAGAAACCACTCTTGCGGTAGACAGGCTACCTAGTGCTTACCAAATCCCATGCTGCCTGCTGCTGAACTGTAGAAATAACAAAGTATAAGGAAACAGAAGATGAAACACATTCATAAAAATAGTAAAAAATAAAACTGTTACCACAAAAAGGCTCAAACACTGTGTCTCAAAAGAACTAATATCCAATTGCAGAAAATAAAGAGGCACAGTCACAGCTGATGTATCCAGGATAAAAATCTTTACTCAGTGCAGAAACACAAGCGCTTTCACAAAATAGTCATCATCAGGTGTAACAATTAGCACACAAGAAACACACACCTTTATAGCTCATATAAAAGATCACATGACAACACTTAAAGGTATATCAAGTAAAAAATAAAAAAATAAAATATTTCTTATCATTAAATACAAATTTAAAAGCAGAAATGCAACAACACTAAAAATGCAACCTAAAAATATATAAACCAAACAGACATATAAATACTATTTACATCCTTAGAGGTCTCGATTTGAGTTTAGGTTTCAGGGTTATAGACTCATTAAGGCCATGTCCAGCATCACTTCTTAACCTGACTATATAACATTCTCATAAATTCTGGCAATAACTAAAAACATAAACTTATGAGAAGAGTCAGTATTCATCACGTGTTTACAAGTGTGCTAACTTTGTTGCCCTTACTGATATTATAAACATGCTCCTTGATGAGTTCCTTAAAGGAACGGTCTGTTTTTCCTACATAAAACATTCTACATTGTGTGCAGTGAGCTAAATGCACAAGATGTGAAGTATCACATGTAGCACTAACTCTAAAATTATAAATCCTACCACAATCAGGGTGCTGAAACTCTGAACTAGTATTAACATAATCACACCAATTACAGTACGCACAGGGTCTAGTGCCTGGACAATTCCCAGAACTAATGACGTTCCTGGGATAACATAACCTACACCTCAAAGATCTATTATTCTCAAACAAAAACCTGGGTTCAACATCTATCAATCTAGATATATCAGTATCTATAGTGAGCACATTCCAGTGTCTCCTAATAATGTCAGTATACTCATTAACATCAGTAGCATGCTTTATTTTAAAACGCAAACCTTTGCTATCACATCCATCTATCACTCTACCACTTAGTTTACTTCCAGTGGAAAAATAAGGCATCGCTTGATGTTGCCTCTTGTCAACAACCCGAGCTACATTATTACTAATAAGCTCATCTTCATAACCTCTGTCTTTCAAATTATTAATAACAGTGTCAACTTCTACTTTAAAATCATCCTCTCTGGCATTAAGCCTGGAGGCTCTGTAAACCTGATTAGACACCACATTCTTGTAGACATTAGATGGATGTGAGCTGTCCCTATGTTGAAGGGGATTGACATAACAATCCTTCTTGTGCAGTTTGGTATAAAGTTCACCCACACCATCCCTGCCAACAATTACATCTAAAAAATCAATATCAGTCTATTAAAACTTTGAGGTAAATTTCAAATAACAAGTGCTGGTGTTCACATATTCCATGAAAGCTTGAAAAGTGCCAACATCACCGTCCCACAAAAAAACAAGTCATCCAGAAATCTTCTAAGGAAAAGAATATTGTTTCTATAAGGACCTTCTAAGAGATGCTCTACTTCCCAAATGACCATAACTGCATTGGCATAGCTATTGGCACAGGATGTGCCCATAGCTACGCCATTGCACTGCCTGTATACCTGGTCACCATAAACAAACAAATTGTGATCAAGAACAATCTCCAATAATCTAACCAGCAAATTAACATCCCTTACACTGTACTCTGAATATACCCTCAAAAACAAAAGTATATTGTTACTACCTTCACAGTTAGGAATTACGGTAAATAAGGAAACCACATCCATAGTGACAAATAAAAATTCCTTGCTCTGATGACTCAAAATAAAACCATATAAATCACTCAAAAAATGCTCAGTATCCTTCAGGGCATGTTGCAATTTGTTCAAAATGGGTCTCAAATACTTCTCTTTATAAATGGATAAGGGCTCAGTACACCACTGTCTACCTGACACAATCGGTCTTAGAGGTGGATTATGACTGTCCTTGTGTATTTTTGGTAGGCCCTGAATCAGTGGTAAAGTGGGTTTATCAATGTACAAATATTCAAACAACTTCTCATCTACCAGATTTAATTCAAACATGCATTTCACTGATATCTGCATGTTATATATGAGAGTATTAACTTGTGTTGGAGATAACTTCTCATAATAGTTAGAATCACTTAGCATTTCTAACATCTTAGAATCATACCACTCTTTATCTAATACTACTATCAGTCCATCCTTATCGGCCAGCTTTATAATAATACTGGTGTTATTTTCCAAGTCTCTCAATGCTTTGACCTCTTCCCTAGACAAATTGTACATACTACGGTGCTGTTTCCATCTATCATGTTGCAGGGTCAAATTATAAATATCCTGTATGCAAAGCTTCTGAAAAGCTGTCACTAACGAATTCACCTTAGGTACAAAAGTACTGGGTTTACTAAATACATTTCTCATATTACAGTCAGTAGTTTCAGAATCTTTAAATAACAACTTCAAAGATAGATTACGCACAAACATTTTAACATCAAAAATCATATCAGTATAACTGGATCTATTTGCTGGTATAAATGAAAGTCCCTTAGATAAAATATTAAGTTCATGTTCAGTCAGCAACCAGCTAGATAAATTCCAAACTAATCCTTTTTGGCATTCATGAATGCTTTCTTTATACCTGTTTGCGTGTGTACAGTACCTTCTAATTTCCTTTTGTTCCGACTCCGACTGCGGCCTCTCTGTTGCTCTCTGAAGTATTCGTAATTCTGCTCCTTGACAGGGAGCGGAAAATGGAGATTATACTGAGTAGAAGATGCTACAACATTATGCCCTCTCATGGCATCATTAAGATTGGAAATGGCATCCAAAGTACGTTCTTGATGTATTTGCGCCGTTGTGACTATAACTTTTTTATGAGCTCCCAACTCCTTGCCAGGAGCTGCTATGTATTCGCTAGCTGAAGTACTTGACCTTGCTTCTGCTCGTTCTTCTTCTTGTGCAACACTACGCATGACGGATGTAACAATACTGCCATCTAGTGGCAAAACCTGAGAAGTAGTAGCAATGTCATGTTGATTATTACCAAGATTGTCATGGGGCCAGGTGAAGACATCCCCTAGTTGAAAATCTGTATGGTCTCTACAGATTTTGTTAACTTTTCCCTACTGCAGCTTATTTTCATAAGCTCTAAGGGAATCAAGCATGTCCTTAATATGATTATCTAGTACAGTCTCTGGGAAAGCTGACAATAATTCTGTATATTTACAATTAATAGCTTCAGTCAAGGAAACAGTTTTTGTGTTGGCTGCATCTACTAACAGCCTAAGATAACTGAAACTAGTTTGAATATTCAGTTTTTGCCATTCAAGTAACAAAACACTGTCTCCGTTGGTATGAGAAGGCATTTTTAAAATAAGGAGACCTCGTGGAATAATTTGTTCAGTAAGACATACCTCTAAATGAAATTTCTGGTATTGACTTCTTTTTAACTTGTATAAATCTTTCTCAAGTGAAAAAGGTTTAGTCTTCAGAGTGATAATATCAACAGAGGTATTCATTCCTGAATCACCCTCATGAACACAGTCAATAAGAGGGTTTATTCCTTTAGTTATACTTGAAAGAAACAGCTCAAGTTCGTTCCCTCTTACTCCAGGATCAATGGAAACTCACCACAGTAATTTCGTCAGCCATGTCACTGAGTCTGGTGGTAACACAAACAAATACAGTAGTAAAAAACAATAAAACTGTTACCACAAAAAAGCTCAAACACTGCATCTCAAAAGAACTAATATCCAATTGCAGAAAATGAAGAGGCACAGTCACGGCTGATGTAACCAGGATAAAAATATTTACTCAGCGCACAAACACAAGCACTTTCACCAAATAGGCATCATCAGGTGTAACAATTAGCACACAAGTAACACACACCTTTGTAGTTCATATAAAAGATCACATGACAACAGTTACAGATACATCAAGTAAAAAATAAAAAGTAAACAATTCTTATAATTAAATACAAATTTAAAAGCAGAAATGCAACAACACTAAAATGCAACCTAAAAATATATAAACCAGATAGACATATGAATACTATCTACCTCATTAGAGGTCTTGACTTGAGTTTAGGTTTCAGGGGTATAGACTCATTAAGGCCATGTCCAGCATCACTTCTTAACCTGACCATCCAGGTTTATTCAAGGTCTTCAATTCTACTGCGTATATCCCCAAGTCTAACATTCTCATAAATTCTGGCAATAACTAAATAATAGCTTGGGTGGGGGGGCTCAGAAGCTTACAAACAGTTCTAGATACAGCAAATCTGTATCTGGACTAGACTAGTTACAGGAAAGATGGGAAACAAGCACAAACACATGCTTTTAAACCAGTAAGTTGAAAGATGGAAAAACTGCCAAACAGCCAATAAACTACAATTTCTGGGCAAGAAACCACTCTTATGGTAGGTAGGCTACCTACTTCTTATCACATCCCATACTGCTGCTGCTGAACTGTAGAAATAACAAAGTATAAGGAAACAGAAAATGAAACACATTCATAAAAATGCATATGAAAAAGTTGATTTCAATTGTTTATGATTGCCTACACAATTTGTCTGATCTCTATAAACAAGTGACCCTGTCACAGGTGATCCCTTTGTCAACTATAAAATTAAACAGAAGACAAGGAAAGTAGCAGACAATGTTCAGAAAATATATATAAAATATATATATATAAATACAGTGCTTATTATGAAATGTTGGCTAAACTTAGTCTCTGTGTCCCACTGACATTGCAGGTCAGGGTGACTCATCTACATATTTCTATGTCAATGCCATCACTACACACCACAGCTAATGTGGGCAGTGGTATCAATCACTGCCATTGAAAACTAGTACTGGATATAAATCTTATCTAAGTAGCTACCATAATGGCCTATCAAGGCACTCTTCCTAGTTCCTGCACAACAAGTACAAAAAGGATTTTAGTCTCCCAGATGCAACAAGTAGGAGCACTGCTTATCCCAGCATATGAAGAGACCATGTCCACTTTATAGGTCAGAATAAGGAATAAAACCGTAGCCCCTTGTATGTGGCTACACGTAATGGGCACCATGTGACATGTATTGTAGGGCATCAAGGGTGCACTACAGAAAGTAGCACTAGTATAGAGTGATGAAGAAAAGTACAGATGCCATGTTGATCCAATAAATAAAACACAAAGACACTGCAATACAGATGTGATGCACCCCTTACTAGACCAACATAGTTTTTGTGGAAATTCTAGCTTTTGATCTCTGTCGGGAGTTATTAACTTACCGATGTTAGGTATAGTGCTTAAATATCTGCTTGCGCTTAGAATGGGAAGTACGTAAATCAAAATTTCCTTACACATCTCTTGTATTGTGATTTTTTTGTCACATTAAATATCTGAGTGGTCCTTCTGAATTGTTTTCTTCTATGATAAATGAGCATTGACCCTAAAGTAACATAGAAAACTTTGAGTTTTACAGTGGGGCATGACCTGGTTTTCTACAGCTTAAAACTCACTTAGTCTAACAGAAATGAACACACAAACAGATATGCATGCACAAACATACACATACACACACACACACACACACACACACACACACACACACACACACACACACACGCACACACACACGCACAAACATTCACACATGCACACGTGCACACACAAGCATGCATGCACGCACACACATGCACACAAACATGCACTGTGTCTGTCTCTGAGGTGCAAGGTCATATGAAGCATCAGTTAACTGTGACTTCAATGAACATCATTTATTCAGAAATGCTGTTCATTGAATTCCCCTCATGTGGGACCCCTCGCTAATTATATATATCGACTCTGAGAACGCACTACAGTAGGGAAAGGGCAAATTTCCTGATCCCCACTGTACCATGATATCAGTATGAACAGTTTGACGAACAGCATGTTAGATGCAATTACACTGAAAATGCCATTCGATGAAATGACTTTTTCCTGAACTGATAGGGACCCCTGAGCAGAGCATGTTTTATACACTAGTATTTTTTCAAGTTTCTTTTTTAGACAATTATAAATAAATGATATACTTCCCTTTCTAGGAACAAGTGAATAGTTAACCATTGAATATAACATCAGTAAATCTAACTCTTGAAGGGTTCATTTCAATTCTCAAGTCAGACGTGTAGTTATTATTGTGCTGTGTGTTATTTCCTGATCTGGTGCCACCCGCTTGACTTTAAGATGAGGAGCAAAAAAAAAAAGTCCTAGCCTTGGACTTGATAAAACAAAATAAATCTGTTATTTTCTTTCTGTCCATTTAAACTATTACAAACTGCTTATTACATTTGCTACAGTTTATGCTGCACAAGGAGCACTACAATCATTCAGTTCCAAAATTTGATTGCAAATGCAATACCTGCATTCAGAAAATAAAACTACTGCATTGACGATGCATTGAGATCTGCCAGTTGTTCCCCCTAACACTTTTTACTCAAAGTGGTTGCCCCCTTCACCTGACCTTAACTATACCTCTTACTTGTGTAATTGCAAAACCTGTGTTGATACAATAAAAAGTATTAGATCACATTTGGATTCCAGTGTCTTTGTGTTTTTAACATGTCTGGACACCATAATGTGCTAAGGACTTCTCAATGTGTGTGTACAAGCATAGTATGCATACAATCTCTTAGCCTGGCAATTGGCAGTAATGACACAATAGCATTGACTATGGGTAATAGGACATGTATTAAAGCAGCAATTAGGAGACAATCATGCTAAGTTCCCTGATTATCATAATCACTGTGTTATGAGGCTAGTTGTAGCACTATAAAAGCATGTTCACCATACTATGGGAGACTGTGCAAAGACAAACAAGTCGAGAAAAAGAATTCATGTAGAACAGGTTATACAGCAATATTGGCACTGCACTGAGCACACATGATACATGCAAACAACAGAGCCAGATAGGAAATAGTTCATAAGGTAGGGTACTGTAGCAGAAGGCTATGGCTGGTCACTGTGTAGATATGGGTAGATGGAGGGGCTTACATTAACAGAGAACAAAGCAGAGACACATGATAAGTTAATGACCACATGCTGAAGTGGCATCACTGTGGTTTATGCACACTGACTACAAGATATGTTAGAAAGGAAACATTACCTCCTGTATATAGGTGATGGCATGGCCATATGCTGAGAGGGAAGTGAAAGGTACAGAATATGCACAGCCCCAGCAGTCATCATCACAGTGGTACAAAAGTGTAAGAAGTGGTAACATGCCTATTGTTATCAATATGGCATGGGGTAAGAATAATCATAACACAGCAGTGAACAGGTATGTCATCACCAAACTGAGGACAGTGGCAATGCCAAGGATACTTATACACACACACACACACACACACACACACACACACACACACACACACACACACACACACACACACACACATACACTGACTCCAATAGCCTGCTTGGCAAAGCTATTTGGTTCATTTTAAGATTGTTACCGATTTCCTTATTGATCCTACACAGTCTATCATGTTTACTTTTCTTTTTTTGTGTCTGTGACGACTACTCTCACTCTTTTGTCTATTAGCCATATCCTAGTTTATCACCTTTTAATAGCTCACCCGATTACCCTCTTCTGGTTTGCATGAAAAGTAAGTTAACCTATCCTATGCCTGGTCATCTTCACTGGATAGTATGGAGTCTCAGTCAACTGTCTCCCACCTGTAGACATCCTGATAACATTAGGTATTTTGAGGCAGTGAAGTAACTGCCAAATGCATACCAAAAACTATTTATTGCTACCTCACAATGATGCTGGATTACAGAGGTCTAAGTATTTACTTTACTTGAAATCTGGATTCTCAACTCAGAATGCACTTAGGAAGCACAGCATCTACACATACACAGAGCACTTTCAGTAAGCCCGCTTACTACGAGGTTGTTATGAAAACACTGCCTAAGCCTTCCAGGCTAAAGAAAACTCAGACATTAGTTCATACAGAAACACACCAACCTTCACTCTTCACTCCCATACGTAGGATGCATACCTCTAAGAGTCACAATGATGCAGACTCCAAGCCATTGAGGTTCACTGAGACTGCATCCACCCATGGCAATGTTCTAGTAATAAGTGACTCTGATGTAAGGCATACAGACACCACAATCACAAGGCTGGATAAGAATATGGTGATAGTATTTGTCAAGGATATCATCACCTCCAGGAAGATTCCTTGGGACACTATATTTGAACTCCTAGACATTGAAATCACCATAAACAAGATGAATTATCACTTCATAGCTAGCTATAAAACACCCTCTATGTCCTCTTCTGAACATGATTGCTGTCTTAATGCAGTAGCTGAAATCCCTATTAAATGCTACTGGAGGAACTCAACTATCCATCAATAAACTTGCTGACCTGCACTGCTAATAATTACATGCCAAGTACTTTCTTAACATTATAAATGCTAACTTTCTTTCACATTTAGCTAACCATCCTAATAGGGGCCCAAATATCCTTGACCTAGTCTGTACAAATATGTCCACTTCTTGCACATCTTCAACTGTATCACTGTACCTTGTTAAATCAGACGGTAATTTAGTAACATTTTCCTTCAAAATGGTGCTTCTTCTCCAGTAAATAGCTCTGTTCAGGAACTTCTCAAAAGCAAACCTTCATTTACTTGAAGGCCTAAATAAATTCGGCCATAATCGTCTTCCAAAGTGCCATTGCTAAAGTGGTTACCTATGCCACTGACCTCTACTCCCACTTAAATATTTGTCTTGATATGCAGTCCCAAGCTGTACCAAATATAACAGAAATCTAAAAAACAAAACTTATGATAGAATACTATTATAAATAGACAATATGACGAGAAAACTATTGATTGATATTTATAAGAGCTCTCATTCTACTTACCTGAGAGCATATTTAAACAAACTAGTAAAGAGATTAAGTGAACCATTAGGAAACTCAACAAACCTAAAATAGCCATTAAAATCAAAGATTACTAGAAATGTTTCTTTGCCTATGTCAGAAAATGAATTGCTAACTCCCAACAATGTTTGGAACTAGTCCATAAAAAATACGCACTACTCTGACCCAAAAGAAATAGCTAATATCCTAAATGACAAATTTAGACTCTGTTTTACTTTACCTAGCATTATAGCCATTCCATACATTCCAAAATCCCAGCCACCCCTTTAATTACAATGGAACAAGTTCTCTCAGCCATTCCAAAAGCTAAGAACACCTCAGTCCATGGATCTGGATAATATTCTAGGTTTCCTGATTATCAGTGCCAAATATGGCTTATCTGAACCCCTATTTAGCTTCTAAAATCCATACCTCGCTACTCGTTACATTCCTGAAGCCTAGAAAAAAGCTATTGTAATGCCATTCCACAATGGTGACTCAGCAGTTAACCCTAGTTACTATAGCCCCATTAGTTTCACTAGCCTCATATGTAACATTATGGAACATATCATCTCAGATTACACCAATAAGACATTGAAAATCTCTTGGGCACTCATCAGTTCTGCTTTGTCAAAGGAAGGTCCTGTTTCTATCAGTTTATTAATTTATTTTTAAAAGTTACCAAAGCAGTGGCTACTGGCTATGCACTGCATGCAGCATATCTAGACCTGACTATGGCTTTGACACTATTCCCCATGCAGGCATTATTAAAATACTTGAAAATATGAATGTAAAACTTTATGTTGTGCAGTGAACAGCTAACTGATTGACATTACTCATGTGATTACAGTCAAAAGTGCAACTTCGGAAAGCAAAACAAATGAATAAAAAATAAAAAATAAACAGTAGTATACTGCAGGCTCATTGTCTGGCCTTCTCCTGTCTGATATATATTCCTTAGATCTTCAGGCCAACACTTTGACATTTTTTAAGCTAACTTGATAAAAATCAAAAGACTGCAAATGAATGAAATGGAAGAAATGTTTTAAGCTCACAGGCATCTGTTAACTGGTGCTGTTATTCGATCCTCCACTAACTTACAATTGCTCCAACATGAGTAAACCATGTTAACCATTGGTACAAGGAGACTGGTCCAAAATCAATTGTGAAAATTTTACTGTATTTCATTTTGGCATATAAAACATATTCACATACCACACAGGTGACATACCTTTTAATCCGACACTGTCATAAGCAATCTAATGAGTCATGTTGGTAATTCTTTATCATTGGTCCATCATGTCTTCACATTCATTGGAAATCCTTCTGTCTGGCTCATCTAATTTCCAAAGGCATATGCACTAGATGCAAAGAAATCTTAATTCAGTTTTACTCATATCTTGTCAGACCGATTTGACATGTATTTCTCTAAATATTTCATTCAGCTTGAGAGACTTCAGATATTCATAACTAAAAAGATCAGCGGCTTCAAAAAACTTAGTTATTAGGCCACACTGATAGTCTTTTTTGTGTATTCCTTCTCTTGTAGACTGTTTTGGAGATCTGTGTCTAAGCTTTCAAGCCTTTTTGACCTATTCCTTCAGAGAACAAATGGGTCATCAAATACCCATTTAAAGGAACTAAACCTTCATCAGCAGATAAATAAGAATTACATAACAGATTTGTATCCCAATGTATTTCTCACCTCTGAAACAAATTTCCACTACTTCTCAGAGTATTGCCCTGTCACCTTTAAGTAAAACCTAGACAAGTGGATGGACAGCCTCAAATTCTTCCTGTGTTATACCTTGTCTTGCCCTCACTGAAGCTTGACAGAACCTTTGCATTTACATTTTTGGCTAAGCTTCTAATGGTCTGTAGACTGCAACTGTGAGCAAAAAGAACTTTTAACAAAGTAGACCTAGAATGCCTTCAAGCTATAATTGCATTACTATAGCTAAAAGGCACATACTTAAGTCATGGTATGTACAATGATTATACTAGTAAGTAGCAATATTGATAAAGCAAAGTGTGAAGGTTGTAAGTACTGTTGACAAAGAGGATTAAAGCTCTAATTTTATAACAGACAACCTGAGTTCATCTAACAGCAGCGCCAGTAAAGGAGTTGGTCAGGGGAATGTGTACAAGGAAAGGAAGAACCAATGCAAGCTTACTCATCTTAGGTCAAAAGCCATAATTTTCCTCCTTTGTTAGGACTAGATGACCATACATGAAACTGTGTTTTTCTGTACAGATATGCATTCTCATTCCATGAGCAAGGAATACTGGAAATCTTAACAGCAGTAAGGGAAAAGTAGAGAAGTTGTTGTTGTTGTTGTTTGTCTTTCAGCTTTTCCCGATTAGGGGTCGTCACAGTGGAACTCTGGTCTGCTAATGATTGGCAGTAGGTTTTCATGAACGCTGAGGTGCCAGCTCAACGTCCAACATTCAACGAAGGCACGTCTATTTGTTCATGTCTTTCGAATGCCCACCCAACCACTGGGAGGACATGCAGACCCAAACAACCATGGGGAGGACATACAGACTCCACACAGAAGGCACTCCCTGCACTCCAGCCAAGAATCGAATGGGAGAACCTCTTGCTGTGAGGCAACAACGCTACCACTGCACCACCGTGGATTGTAAGTAGAGAAGTATGTAGCGTAAAAAGGACTATCTCCTGCTACAGATGATGATACTTCATTCAACACTTGATTTTTACTTTCCAGTAGTACAAATGGCCCTGACAATGTATAAAGCTGAAATGTATAATAAAGTGCTCTCTGAAGCCACTTCAGTGATGAGAAACACTGATGGATTTTATTAAAATTGGGATGTGCCTCAAAAGGGGAAGAGAAGAGACATTACATCAAGTGAAGTGTACCAAGAAGTGCCAATAGCTTTTTATTTACTACAGATTCCCTGTGCAATAGTGTACAATAGGGAGTACTATGGCATTTCTCCATTTTGCCACCTACAAAGTGAAGGGGCATTAGTGGAGGGAGGATATTATCTTGCATAAGCTGTACTCATGGCAGTAGCATACCCAGGACACAAAGGTTCTCAAAGCAGAGCATTACAGTGCACCGATGGTTGATTGTAAGACTAGGAAATCTAGTCATTTCCAAATGTCAGGAACTGTGATGTACAAATGGGGAGCCTTTCAAGGTGAACAAATAATTTAAACAATTGTTTGTCCCATTTCTTTGTTTTTCAATATCTTTATTTAAACTGTGTGTGTGTGTGCATGTGTGTGTGTGTATGTGTGTGTGTGTGTGTGTGTGTGTGTGTGTGTGTGTGTGTGTGTGTGTGTGTGTGTGTGTGCATGTGTGTGTGTGTGTGTGTGTGTGTGTGTGTGTGTGTGTGTGTGTGTGTGTGTGTGTGTGTGTGTATCATATATATATATAAGCATTTGTACATACAGATTATTTCTTTAACACATTGCAAAAAGAATATTATTTAGATAGTCTGACAGAGCTTGGTAGCCCTTATTCAGCGGAGGCCCGAGGAGAAAAGCTCTACATAGATTAACAAGACAAAAATTAACAGTACAATTAATGGTGTCTATATTAGAACACTGAAACCTCACTTACGCAAATCCCTAAATGCCGACACATAAACAATGAACTGCGAGAACATTGAACGTCCTGAAGCATGAAATTCGAAATATCGAAATGCCATAGTTGACCAACTCCACTGCCCACTAAGTGCTACCTACCCAAACAAAATAAATAATCCAAACTTCTCCATATCTACACTTCACCCATATATCACATATCCTAATCAAATATACATTACACACAAATGTATCTAAATATAAACAAACAAAACCCAAGTAAGGGAAAAGTGTAATTTACGTATCTATTCAGCTACACAACTATTTTACTATATATGCACTTAACCCTACTTCTAACCCTAAAGTGTAGGTTGAATGTATTACTATATATGCACTTACCTTAACCCGCACCCTAACCCTAAGGTCAGTAACTATTGTACCTTTACGTTGGGGAGCTATACCGGATAAGGGACAACTATGGCAATTCAATATTTCAAATTTCTTGCTTCAGGACGTTCTGTGTTCTTGCCGTTCATTATTTATGTGTCGACATTTAGGGATTCGCGTAAGTGAGGTTTCAGTGTTCTAATATAGACCCCAATAAATGATACAGGATAAAAGTGTATATACAATACAAAAAAAGTTTAACATTTTAATACAATGAATTTGAAGCAGTAAAAATATATTACACATGTATGATTTGTATTAGTAAGAATTTTAGGTGAAAGGTGAGAGACAGTTGATAGGAAAGATAGAGAGGGGCTAGAGGGAGGGATTGGGGATCTAAGAGAGAAAAGGTTTATGGGGATGGTTACATTGACATATCCATTTAGATTGCAGGTATTGTTTAGTAGCTGTTTTTAATTGTTTTGTTGCTGTAGAGTCCTAATTTTAAGTGGTACAACATTCCAAGCCTTAACAGGGTTGAAGCTGCAGAGATTTTGTCCAGTTTTGGTATTAGGTTTATGCATTTGTAATAACTAATATTAATAATGTACAAACTATATTCACAAAGTGCTAAGTGTTTTTTGTGATTTTAATTAATACAATAGCAATACTACACACACTATGAACCATAACTAATAACTGAAGAGTCTTGATACTATATCTTTTCTTTGTTATTTTAAACTTATATTTATTTGTGAATATTTGAGCTTATTGGAGTATATGACCAAGGAGAGTACTCCAAAATTGTGCATAATAGGAAAACTTGCTTTGGGTATTAACTATTAACTCATGGGTCACTATATATTTAATCATCACTTGCTTAAAACCATTCCATGATGTCTTTGATCTGTCATGCTGGTTCTGTTAGATATATAGTTTCATCAGTGAAAAGACAATGCTTAAAGTATGTATTCTCTGTTTTGCTAATCTTGGAGGTGGGATATGTAAAATTGCAAATTCCCAGGACACAGTGTTCTGTCCATATCCTATTTTCTTCTAGCCTGACTGTTAATAAACACCACAACTTATACAAACTTTTACAGCTCCAAAAGACATGAAGAATTTCAGCTCTTTGGACTTCACAGTGTATGCAGTTTGATGATGATGTGTAGTAGTATTTCTTAAGTTTATCAGGAGTTAAATATGCATTATTTATTATAATGAACTGGGTATATATGAATCTTTTAAAAGGAGTAGTTTTAAGGATAATTGAATTGACTGAGTATTTTTTGTTTATTTTGAATTGCAAGTTTTAATTTGGTCCAGTAGTTTGAGTATAACATATTATCTTGATATTTTATAGCTGCAATTAATTTATGTATATTTGGTAGCATATATTTTAGTGTGAACATATTCTAAAACACCTTGCCGAAATGTATGTTGCTGTCATTAATCCTTGAGTAAGGTAATTTCCTTTATCTGCCTCAATATAAATCAATAGCTTTTAGGAAGGTTTAGGACATTTCTGCAATCATTTATTGAAATATTTTTATAATTATAAATATCTAGTATTGTCATTTCTTTAAATGAATGGTAGCTGTTTAAGTTTAACATTAAATTATTTAATCTGAGATTTGGATTACGATGGATTGGTTGTAAAGTTTTAAATGTACCTGTTAGATTTAATGATTAGATTATTTTTTGCAAAATAGTTATTGTATTTTTAAACAATTATTTATTTTGATTCCTCCATTGTTTTATTTGTTGAGGAAGGGTAGGACTTTGAGGTTATATTTGGAATTAATTATTTGATTATACCAGATTTTTACCCAAATAAGACTTTTGTTTTCATTGGCAGTAATCAGAAATTTCTGTTATTCTACTGGTGTTTATTATATGATAATAGAGCTTAAAATCTGGGAGACCATAACCACCAATCTTTTTGGGATAAATCAGTTTGTTTTGCTAGCTAATATGAATTAATTTGGATTTCCATTGAAATTTAGAAAGATTTGCATTTACAGTTTTGAAAATTTTATTGAGTATTATTATATTAGATGCATTAAATTAAAACATCAACCTTGGTAGTATAGTCATTTTGATAATAGCCACCTTTGACAATGGAGGACATTTTAATTTATTCCATCTGAGGATATTTTGTTCAGTCGTTGTCCAAAGTTTCATTAAATTATTTTGATAAAACTTATTTGGGTCATGACAGATAGCTATACCCAGATATTTCAATGAATCATTCAGTTTAATCTCTGGATCTGGAAAATAGTGAATTAGATTATAATTTAGATTTAAAGGAAATAGATGATTTATCCTGGTTCAGTTTGTAATGAGAGAATTTTGAGAAGGTTTCAATGGGTTGCAGAATTTTTGGTAGATCATCAGTATTGGGTAGTTAAAGTAAAGATTTACGTCATCAGCAAATGCTGTTAATGTAAGCTTTGTATTATTTATCATAGGAATATAAGAGGGAAGAACAGTTTTATAAGAACAGTTTTACATATATATATATATATATATATATATATATATATATATATATATATATATATATTAAATAAATAGGTGGACATTAGGCACCTTTGCCTTTAGTAATTTTAATTGGAGATTAAATTATCTTATTTGTACGTAAGGTTGTGTGGGCATTTCTGTATAGACTTTTTATTGCATTAATAAAGACTTGCAGTAGGCTGAAATAAGGCATTATTGCAAAAATAAAGTCTGAATTCAGTCTATCAAAGGCTTTGGAGGCATCTGGAACAATTGCAACTATTGAATTGTTATATTGTCTTGATAGTAAAATCAGTGTATCTAAAGCTCTTGTGAAAGTTATTGTATGGTCACAAGTTTGTCTGTACTGAAGGAAGCCAGATTGTTTGGGTGAGATTATATTTGGTAATAACAGCTTCAATCCATTTGCCAATAGTGAAGCAAATGTTTTAATATATATGTTAATAAGTGAAATTGGTCTGTAAATTAGTAGTTTTTTAGAGTCAGAATTTACTTTGGGAAAAAGTATTATTTTAGAATTATTTAGATATAAGTCTTTTATAGTATTTCTTTTATATAACTGAATAGTCTTAATAAAATGTTTGAAATGTTTTGAGTAAAAGTTTTGTAGAAGTCTTCTGTATAGCCATCAGGTCCAGGGCCTTTGCCATCTTAAGATTGTTTATTATGTATAAGATTTCTTGTTGGGTAAATGGTGCTGTAAGGAAATCCTGCTGGTTTTGGTTAAGTTTAGGTAAATCTAACTGATTTAAAAATTTATTTTTTTGTAGTGTAAATAATGAGTTTTGCTTACCATATGTTTGAGAATACATTTGTATAAAGATTTGAATAATTTTGGTATTTGAATTATAAGTTTTATTTTGGTTTATTATTTTGGTTATTAGGGGAGAAGCTTTATCAATATTTATCATTATTGCTAGTATTTTTGATGGAACTTGTGTCCATTTGGAATATTTTTCTAATATTTTCATTTTATTGAATATTTGTTTAGTGTATAATAAATAGAGTTCTTCTAGGATGTTATTTTTTCTGGGCTTGAACTGTAAATTAGGTTAAGTTACTCCTCAAGTTCACAGACTTTTCCCCTTCAGTGTTTTTTGAATTATAGATTATTTTATAGCATGATGCTTTATTAATAAATATGCCTCTAATCTGTGCTTTAATAGTAGCCCATTGTATATCAAAGGGAATATAGGAACTGGAAGGTTTAGTCAAACTCATGCAATACTTTCCTAATTGCCGTAACAATATATTCCTTTGAAGTAATGTGGGGTTTAGAGTCCTTTGAAGTAATGTGGGGTTTAGAGTCCAGTTATATCCCTTTTTCTTAATATTCAATATATTGGCCCAGTTTATAGTAAGTGTAATTCTAGAATGAACAGAAAAGAATCTTGGCTCTATATGAAAGTGAATATTGCATTTCAAAAATATTTCTGACAACAAGAAAAAGTCCAACCAAGTCCACATTTTATAGCAGTGTGGGTAGAACATAAATTTATCTGATGACGACTAATTTCTCTTTTGAAAATTGAAGGGGCCAAATAAGTTTAAATCTATTTTTAGGTCTGAGACTGATATTGAAGCATAAACCTTGTATGTTTTACTCCTACTTGTTCCGCCAGCCATAGGATCATTAACTGCATTCCAATCACCCCTATAATGTAATAGCAATTAGGAAATTGGCTTAATATTTTATAAATTGACATTATAAACGCATGGTGTTTGGTACAAGGTGGTTATAAGTTTGATAATGGAAAAGGTTTATCAAGAAATGTATTTATAACAATTATGTAGCACCACCTCCTTTCCTCATCTGAATTATGCTATAGTATATTATCATTTAGAGATTTTTTGATAATTGTTACCCCTGTACTGTTTGACTTAGTGCCTGATTCAATTATTTCCCCAATCCATCTTTTATCAATCTCCTGCATCCACTGACCTGACATCAGGTCGCTCTCTTGAACAAATATTATTTCACCTTTGATTTGAATGCTAAGTGAAAAAAAATAAGCTTCTTTTCTATTCATTTGTATACTTTTCACATTCCATGAATCTATAGCCAAAATTAATACTAGGGGGTCCTGATGGAGAGATAAAAAGTCAGCAAGCAAAGGAGAGTAGTAGTGCAACAATTGAATTCATCCTGAAGTCTTGGTGAGTACATTTGTGAGGTAGACCCTGTTTTTCATAAAATCTCACCAAGGTGACACTGATATATAAACTGTATTTATATAACATATATCATGGATAGAAGTAAATCAAAAATTAAAAAGATAGCTGGATAAAAAAGTGCCCAATCCTGGTAGGAGCACTGGTGCCAGGACTGGAAAAAATGACAGTGTAGAATCCACAAAATACGGAAACATTACTACAATGGGGCTAGGCCAGTATCAGGGGGTGGATGTCCCCCCCCCATTGTATAAGAAAGCAGCAGTCCACAAAAACGACAAAAAATTGATTGGCCAATGAAGAGACATAAATTCGATAGAGTGGACTATTGAGGATAAGAAGGAAATTATGTATTGTTACTATTATGTAAAAAGTCCAGAATTTCTAGACACAAGATATAGAAAATGATTAAGAGAGAAATTAGAGGAAAGAAAAATACTTCCGCAGAAAAAATGTTATGTTATGTATGTTTAACTTTGAAAATAATGTTATGTTTTGTACAGTGTTTTATAAGTTAGTACTATATGTGCTAAATGCTGGTATTGCTTATGACTGTAATCTGCTTGAAATTAGCATTTACTAAATGTTCAATGTGAATTATTATCTTGGAGCTTTTCTCCCCGGGCCTTCGCTGAAAATGGACATGTATCCAATCGAACTATCCTGGTCAACAAATGTAAAATAAAATAAAATAAATAAAAACTGCCACAAGCTTCAAATAAAAAAATTTTGTTCATTAATACAACATGCTTTTGAAAAACAGTATATAGATTGGGTCTATATTAAAACCCCTAAAGATCTAAAACATGAATGTATGTACATTGACACATAAAGGTCGAAGTACATACACAGCGAAACGCGTAAACAGTGAAAATCAAAATGCCGAATGTGTTTCATCAGCAAAATGCGCCACACAGGTAAGTACAAAATAAAAAAAAATACATTAACATGCTTATGCATGGAGGCAAGCCCCCCTGCACCCCACACCCCCTTCTTAAATATACCAACTCTGAGACCGCACTACAGCGGGGAAGAGGATATATTTCCTTATCCTCACCACCATGCTGCTGGCTAGGAAACATATGCAGCATTTTGATTTTCGCCGTTTACATGTTTTGCTGTGTATGTAGGTTCATAGGTTCATAGGTCCATAGGTAGGTACTAGGCTATCTGCCCGAGGGCATTTATAAGCCTAGTCAGAGTGTCGGCTTTCGCCGCCCCATTGATTAATTAACTGATCCTCTGTCAAGCGGAGCCAATGAAGTGATCCCAGGGGTATGTTTTCTCTTATCCATCCACTCGTCAAGGTTTCTCTTAAAGAGTGTTAGTGAGGGGCTCTGCCTGATGTAATTTGGAATTTTGTTCCAAAGCATGGGGAGTCTCTGTGACAGGAATGTATCCCTCCAGCATGTTCTATTTATTGTTGTGGTGAGATTTAGCTCACTAGAGCACATGGCTCACAGTGACTTGGATTTCTTTAGGTGGAGCATGTCCATCAATTCTGAGTTGGACATGGCTTTGTAAGTCAGGCAGAGATCACCTCTGAGTAAGCGATATGTCATTGAGTACAGCCAAAGTTTTTTCAGTTGGGCTGCATAGGCCATATGTTTGAGACCAGTAATCCTCTTGGTGAGGTACTTTTGTGGTCTTTCCAGCTGTTGGAAGTGTCTTGTGAGGTACATCCCAAATGGGGCATTGTACTCTATGATGGGTCTAATGAGTGACGAGTAGAGGGCTACTATAACCTCTTTATTTCTAGATGCAAACCCTTTAGTAATTAGATGGGCCACATAGAAGGATTTCCTAACTACTTTGGCAATATGATTGTCAAAGGTGAGATTACTATCTACCTGGGTCCCCAGATCTCTTATTACCTCTTCTGTATTAAGGGGGCTGCCACCTATGTGGTAATTCGTGGGTGTTTTGTTTTTCCCAAACGGGATGACTATGCATTTTTTGGCATTTAGCTTGAGGCCATGACTTTGACACCAGGTGTCTGTCTCAGTAAGGCCCTTTTGGACAATGTCCGTGTCAGCTGGAGAGTCAATTATGGCTCCCAGTTTACAGTCATTGGTGAACTTGGTTAGCCATAGTCCTCCTGTGTTTGCCTGTACTTCTGAGAAGTATATGCCGAACACTAGGGGTCCCAGGTCCGAGCTTTATGGGACACCACTTGTGACTGATTTAGAGTTGGACCTGGAGCCTGCTATTCTTACTGTGTGAGTTCTGTCTGTAAGCCAGTTGGCAGCCCATCTCATGATGTAGGGGTTTATGTTCAGACTGGTGAGTTTTTCTGTAATACCCGACTGAGGAATGGTGTTGAAACCCTTGGAGAACTCAAGGTAGGCTGTGTGAACCACCTTTCCCTTGTCTATGGCCTTGGTGACTGTCTCAAAAAAGTCAGCCAGGTTTAATAGGCATGATCTGCCCTTAATAAAGCTGAACTGGGTCGGGTCAAGTGTTTGGAGGTTCCCAATGTCTTTGTTAATGAGTTCCATGATGATGCGCTCCATAGCCTTGCAGACCAGGCTAGTAAGGCTTATGGTACGATAGTTACCAGGGTCAGTTGTGGCCCTTCCTTTGTGGAGAGGAATAACCGTTGCTCTGTGACATTCTATGGGCACGTAGCCTGTGAAGAGGCTGAGGGTTGAGCAGTGTGTTTAGGTGGGGGGGTTAGTTCATTCTGTAGTTCATGCAAGACGCAGCCTGAGACACCATCTGGTCCCATTGATGCTGTGTTTTTGGCTTTTGAAAGGGCTGTTTTCACCTGTGCGTCTGTGATTTTTGGGACACTACACTTTTTTGGTATTGTTGTGGGCCGTTTTGGAGGTGAGAGGGGGGTCAATTTTTCAAGCGTGCCATGAATATTCATGAGGGCATGCTGACTCAACCCAAAGTCTAACAAGGACCGTGCAGGCAAGCAGGGGGCATGTCCGACTGCCGAGCAGTGTAAAGGTCCACTCCCCTGCAAGTGTGTGAAATGCAAAATGTCAACACACAAGAGCAAGTCTGCTCAAATGTCCATGTACCCAACACCACACTCCCTGACATTGTAAACCCCCATCACAGTTATAAAAAGTAAAACATTATTTTTTTTTTCTAATTCCCAATATAGCTGCCCGTATTTGCGTGTGTGTGCGCGGGTGTGCCCATTACTTAGCTGCAGTTATCAATCTCGACATGGAAGAGCATAATAAGGAATCTTTATGCAAATTACACCAAATAGTAATAGCGTAGTGGTAGCGCGTTCGCACAAAGAAGAGGCATTCACGGTTCGAGTCCCACCACTTCCCTTCCGATTTTATGTTCCAAATAAGTATATGAAATAATTCCTGACGAATATGATTAAACTTTTACTAAAAAGCATTGAAATGGCCTATGTATCAGTGAACAAAATGTGTATTTATAAAGGAACCTGACATATAATTGCCCGCAGTTAAGCAATGCTTAACCCAGCGCAATGTAGTTGCCCATAGCTAAATCATGCTTTAGCTAGCGCAATGTAGTTGCCCATAGCTAAATAGTGCTTTACCCAGCACAATCGGTTTGTGCGGAGGTGCGCACCACGCCAACCAGTGCACCGTCAGGCAACGTGGAGCAACACAGAGCAAAGTTGCTTAAACACAGCCACGCCCCCTAACCTGTCTGGACAATAGTAAAATAAAAAGCAATGATAAGGTTTGAACCCAGGACACTGTGCACCATAATCAAAGTACTGAACCACTAAGCCACAACAGCTTTGGATAAACATCCACTGTTAACATATATAGAGTAATAAATGTTAGATTAACCATTGCTAAGCAGGTCTGCAGTCAGCCGAGAATATTCAAAAATGGCCAATCACAGAAAAGTGTGGGAAATGCGGCATATTTAAGCTGCATAGGCGGGAATACTCGCCATAACTGATTGTAGTTCCCATCTGCAGTTAGAATGTCTGGTGCTGGAGGGGGTACACGCTTTAGAGTGCAACGCTGGGGCATCGAGGAGTCAAGATACATGGTTTGGCTCCTAGTCAATCGGCATGAGACTCGACTCCTGCAGGGCCAGTTCCAAGGAACGGAGTATAAGGCAGAGGCTTGGAACTGGTTGGCTCATGAACTCACCAGTGCCACAGGCATCCCTCGGACTGGTGAGCAGGTCCATCATCACCATGCAGACCTGAAGAGATGGAAGCAGGACCTTCTGAACCAGTGGATCCAGGAGGCCCGTCATATGCATGATGCCCCACTACTAAGTAGGTAGCCATGGAATGCAGTATGTAAGACAAGCTAATATAGTCGAAATAATGGATAGGTATGTCTCAATATCCCTTCATTTACTCCACAGCTGCAGGTGTTCATGCTATGAATCAGCAAGCCTATGCAGATAGGCTGCTAAGGCTGCGCCACCAGGCAGGTTAGTAAATATTCTGCATGTATTGTTACATGATATATGTGAGTGAGCATGACAAAAGTGTTTTAGCCCAATAATACAGCAATAAAATGTCCTGAATAAATCCTTTGCATGTACTGTTATATAACAAACATCAGTGAGTCAGAAATAGAGTGTACTAACCCAGCAATCAAGGTAAAAGAAGTCTGGAATACTATCTCTGCATGTACTGTCATAGCATATAAGTGAGCAGGCCTGAAAAAGAGTGTTGTAACCTATCAAGAAAGGTATAATATGTCCTGAATATGTCTTTCGTATGCACTGTAATATCAAGTAAAGGAGAGAGCCTGTAGAAAAGAGTGTTCAATGTAATTAATAAAGGTATAAAACTTGGAGTGTGTCTGTGTCACTTACTTTGAAATGTTGTTGTACCCTTGCAATAAATAAATAGTACTGTTGTATTAGGTACTGTCAACCCACAGTTGTGCAGTCCCATAAGAAGTGAATGAAGGAAGTGGCAGTAGCTGTGAAGCCTAAAACATTCATTCCCTGAATAAATCCCCTGCATGTATTGTTACATCAAGTACTTGCTCGACACAGCACAGTAAATCAGAAGCCACGAACTGCTGCAGTAAAAAATCCTTTTATTTAAAAACCATCCAACAATGTAAACAGATAAAAGTTGTTAAGCGCTTTCATCTAGTGCTCCTAGATTTCATCAGAACATTAAATTGATGTATCCTAGCTATTAAATAGTTAGTTTACCCGCCAAAAATACTAATGAAATGGCTTAATTGATTGTTCCAATATATTGTGCTTTTAAAGCTCTAAATACAATTAAAAACCATATTATTGCTGTACTGTGAGAAAACCATAAAAACTATGTACATTTTGTATACTATCTTAAATACATAAACAATAAATTATGCAGTAATCATCATGTTTTTTGTGCTCTTATACAAGATGAATAATAAAAGACTAAGAACCATAGATAAATATGTATTACATATATATGCATCCATTGTCATTATATAATTATATCTAACCTTTTTAGTGTAGTTGTCATTATGTTCTTAACAGTGGCTTAGTGGGTATGACCTCATTTAACCCGGGCAGTGTAGCAGCCCCTAGCCGCAATTGCCACTTAATTTCTTTTTCGCCCACTATAGCCTTTATATTGCCTCCTCTGGGATTGGGACTAACCACCTCCAGTATCCCAAACTTAAAGTTATTACACAGTTCATTGTTTATTATATGCCTAGATAATGCATTATTAACATCTTTCCTTTTTATGCAATATAAGTGGTCATATAACAACTTTTATCTGTTTACATTGTTGGATGGTTTTTAAATAAAAGGATTTTTTACTGCAGCAGTTCGTGGCTTCTGATTTACTGTGCTGTGTCGAGCAAGTACTTGGTGGAACTAGTAGAACTCAGGAGCTTTTTCTATTGTTTATGTATTGTTACATATCATAAGTCAGATAGCCAGGAATAGAGTGTAGTGACCCATGAATAAAGCAAAAACATGTCTGGAATACTATCTCTGCATGCACTGTCATAGAAAATAAGTGCGTGAGCCTGAAAAACAGTCTTGTAACCTATCAATAAAGGTATAATATGTCCTGAATAGGTCTACTGTATGCAGTGTAATATCAAATAAAGGAGAGAGCCTGTAGAAAAGAGCTTTAATGTAAATAAGAAAGGTATAATACTTGCAGTGTGTATGTGCCAGTTACTCAGAAATGTTGTTGTACCCTTGCATTGAAGAAATGTTACTGTTGTATTAAGTGCTGAAAACCCCCAGTAGTGCAGTCCCATATAAAGTGGATGAAGGAAGTGCCAGTAGCTGTGAAGCATGTAATAGTACTCAACAGTTGTTAAATGGCTGACATGCATAGGTAAATCTGGCACACGAGTAGCCTGTCAAGGTGTTCCCCAGAAATGTTAGTGTGCTACCTGAAAAGTAGGGTTGTGTAGAAAATCAAGTGAAAAAGTCACGTAAACACATCCAGATGTGCAGATACATAAACATGTAAATAAAATACAAGTATGTGGCAGTAACATCTGCATCTTGGACAGTTACTATGTCAGATATAGGTCAAGTATATAATGAATTAGCCAAACCCATAACGCAATCAAATGCATGTTGCCTAGTGTAAGAATACATGTAGGGGATATACACCTGCAGTCAATAGGAATGTAGTGTACAGTTAAAGTACTAATAAGATGTTAATGGAGGTTTCTTGTTACACCCTACTCCATGTGCATAAACAATGCAATTCCACACCTCAGTGGGTATGTTTAATCTCATAACATTTGTTGGGACATATGTCCTATTGTTATATAAAATCTGCATTTACTTTGATGCATGTCCCCTGTTAAAACACCACAATCTTGGTGGCCTGTTGCCACCAATCATCCCTGCATGCTGTTGTAATGTCCAGTGTCGTTCAATACATGCATATGTTATGCTTGCTGTTTAACTGCTGTAACCCTGGTGTGTTGGGTTAATGGGAATATTACTGCATGCTGTTACAACTAACTTGGAATGCTGTTGTCTATGTTGTAATTAAACACACCTAATCACAGAACGTATAGGAAGGCTGGTCCCAGTGGACCCACCTGTTCTTCCTCAGCTGGCAGTTGCACCTGGCACCAGCAGATCTGGTGCCCAGCCCGGGCCACCCTCCTCCATTGGTCCTGTGCCACCTTCGGGTTGAAGTGCTGCAGGGGATGGGGCTCACTCCCCCCTGTAAGCGTGGGTGGAGAAGGGCCTCCTGTCACCCTCCGAAGGGTCCGGGTTGTGGTGCGTAGAGAGATCCAGCATTTAGTCTCTGATCCCCTACGCCAGCTCGAGGTGAGAGTAGCGCGACTCGCAGGTGAGCCTGCCCCTCCTACGCAGCCCGCAGCACAGTGACCCTTGGGTCTGTGAAGGTCCAGTGATGACTGCCCATGGGTGGGATCTCAGTCCCACTGTTACCATCTGTGGGCTCATGGGCTTGCGATTTCCAAACATCCGTCCCCGTCAATTGTGTTCACCCACCCCATGTGTCATACTCTGCCCCGTATGCATCTTGTTTGTCTTGTCTGTTTACCCACCCAACCTACCTCCTCAAATATACTTACTTCCTCTACCTCACTTTCCACTCTCCCCTGAAAAAAAAAAAGGGCAATCTGTACCCGCAAAAAAATCACGCCCCATACATAGCTGCCCATTTTGCACACATGTCCGCTGGACATGTAAACTGATAATTATAATTGGCAGTACAACAAACTTTGTTGTCCTCACCTCTCTCTCAGGGGTGGAAGGTTTCAAATTTCACTCCAAATTTGCTACATATGCACAGCTGTTGCTGTTAAAGAAATGGGCAGCTATGGACCTTCCCTACACCCTTCCAGCACATTCTGAGCTTGTGTACCTACTGTTTTTCCCTCTTTGTGACCCCTTTTTCACCACTTTCCTATCTTCCCATTTTCTTTTCTTTCAAAGAAATTAGCACGGGGGTTAGCAGGAGTAAGCACTTTTAAGCAGTAGTAAGCGGGTTTAAGCAAGTGTGCGCATGTGTGTGCTTAGCTAAGCATCGTTAAGCATCACGCAAACCCACACAAACCCGCTTACAACTGCTTAAACATGCCTTAGTCACTCTGTGTCAGGGCCCTTGTTCTGCTCAGCAGCAAAATAAAATACCTCTGTCAGTCTCGAACCCCAGACCTTGGACACATTAGACCGCATGAAGTACCACTAAGCCACAACAGATATACAATAACTTGGTGCTGCAAAAAATATATCATGCATTACGAGTGAATGTTAAGGAAAAATCGGAAGGCTATAACACAAAGCCTGTTCTGTGGATCTTTACCAGCAATTGTTGTGGGATTGCATTACATGAGTGTGATGTGAGAAGCAGCCAATCAAGCAGAAAATAATGTTACAGAGGCACTTTACAAGCCCCACACAGTATCATAGCAGGACAAACACTGGCATATCTGAGTAGGGCAGAGGCCATACCTCCTAAATCAGTCAACTTTCAAGGGATGTCCCTGATTGTGAAACATATTTTAGCTGTGTCCCTCAGAATCCCTCAGAAAAGTACTGACGTCAGTCAGAAAGGTGGGCTATTACACAATGAATACTGACAATAATAACAGTAAACACCACTTGTATGTCATGAAAGGAGTACTAATCCATATGCACTGCTTCACTGAAGTATACACCTGCTGTCCCTATTATGTGTAAGGTGTACCTCACTTACAACTACCTATCCCTGACACCATGCAAAGATGTATCTGAGTTTTCCATAGGCCCGGCAGAGGCACAAACACACAGGCATATAGGCTATACTGCTGTTACACACTCTGCAAATAGCTTTGTTAGGACCTCCCCAAGCATACACTTATGTAGGAGTAGAACACAGAAATACCAATGGATGTAGCCATGTACTGGTAGCAACTGACTGTAACAATGCCATTGTAACAGTGCTGAAAACACCTGTGAGTTGCAGACAGATGACCTGCCCTGATAAACCCACAGGTACACACCAATCCTGCAAATCAAGTAAGATAATATTCACACATTAATGCATAATGCTCTCAGTATGTAAGCATCCACCCCCTCCCAATTAAAAGATACTTGTGCGTTTAGGGTCTACCAAGTGTGTAAGTAGGCATACTCAGTACAGAAATTGTCCAGTTGTCCTGCGGACCTTGTGCTAATGTCAACAGTAAAAAACATAAACCCTGCAGACGTCAGAACATTAATATTCCCAGTATAACAGTTCACAAACAGTTCATGTGCCAAGAGAATATGTCTCAATAACAACATTTGTATGGCAGTTAATTATATGAGTAGAAAATAAGCTATATAGTCACATAAATGTTGTGTAAGCATTTGTAGTGGTGAGTAAAACTCTACACTGATAGTTCAGTATTGGAAGTGGCAACAGTCAGGTCTGAGTACAACATGTACATCACTGTCTACGCCTCTAGCTTCATTTAAAAGACGTATACCGACCTTCTGACTTACACAACAGTGTCCACAGCAAACAAGCATGGGCCCAACTCTGAAAATCTGAAAGGGCTATGTCTACATACCGTAGCAATTTATAGCATTGGGTTGCTATGACAGTGAGTACTGCAATTACCACTCAGCAGGCTGTATGCATTTACCAAATGCTGGGCAATAATTGGTGCAGAGGGCATCACATGCACATGTGCAGATACCTATAAAAGCAGATAGTACTTGCTATCCCCACATGCAATCATTACATTGCATGTTCCACATAGTGAACAACTCAAAGCAGGAAAAAATAAATAAATAAAAAAACAAACAACAGTACATTTCTGTACCAAAAAAAAAAAAAGCATACACAGACGGACCTGGAAGGGACATACAGGTATGTAACAGTTTGTAGTTACCGGCAGGTAGTAGATGGTTATGGTTAGTACTGTAGAACCTCTGATACATGCGTATGTGGCAGCAGTAGGTATGTATGCACTGATGCCATGCATAAGTATGGCCATGGAGAAATTGTTGGGTAGCTCTGTGCAGTGGGACATAAGTGTGACATTTGTAGCTCAGAAACAGAAAAATCCAGGCAGCGTGGCAAACCCAACTAGTCCAAGTGCAGTGACCTGGTAGCCAAAAAATGAAAGTAGAGCGAAGATAATCCAAGTTAAGATCTTTATTCACATCAAATGGACAAAAAGATTTGTAGCTCAGCAGTACGTCAAACATCTGAACATGTTATCTGTGGTCTGTACAGGTCTGTGTTTAATGGCAGTTTGGGGGAGTACTGCAAACACCTAGATAAACTTGGATGTCACAGAGTAAGACACGCATGATAGTCACATAATGTGTAGCTTAGCATTGGCAACCGCTGTAGCAGGCTAGCATAGTAATGTATCATTTGCAGCTATGTATACCCTTGTACTATTACTGTATGCACACATGTGACAACTGTCCGTGTTGTAGCAAGGCCCAACAGGTCATCCATGAGGTGTATGGACTTACAACAGTGTGGACCTTGTGTCTGTATGGCACATACATATGTCGAGATACATGTGTGTCTGATTTATAAGCATCTGAACATGTGCATAGAGCAAGGGACATACTGCAACTGTTTGTGAAGGAAGGACATTTATATGTTGGTGCAGGTTGTTATGTGCATATATATATGTAGGTTGTAGTGTGTGTCAAACAAGACAGCATACAGTGCTGGCATATGACATGTGTTGTTCAAATGCCATGGGTATGCCTTGTTAGGTATATAGTCTTCCAGATAGGGGGTCCTGCTAAACATATATGGGCTGAGACACCTTCTATACATTCTGCACAAGACTGTGCAATATCATTACATAACTGTACCCCCTCAACCTTTGCATAATTGATATTCCCACCATGAAAAGTGAACTGTATATGTGCTGATATGCATATCAATGTGTACACCAGTGGATGTTGAAATGTACGCTCCAGCTGAATGTCGTACATTTATTGCCATCCCTGTTGTTAAAAGCCCTGTACCCATGAACTAACACATAGGTGGTAGTGTACTCAACACCAAAGGTGTGATAAGAGACTACGGGACACAGGTGGACAGTAGTGTCCCTAATGATGATCACTGTGCCACACTAGTCATGTAAACCTAGTACAGTCCACATGTTGTCAGTAGATGTTTGTCATCCATGGAAACAGAGGTCAGGGTTCCACTCCACACATCAGTCATAACACCCATCATAGAGTACAATGTCCCTGTTGGTATGTACCTCAGAAGACATCCACAGCAACAGTAGATGCCAGACACATACCTCACACAGAGTATTACCGAATTCCAATAGATGCCCTATGCTGACTGTCTTACAAAACCACAGCTACACTGTGTCACATACCGCCTACCCAGAGGCTACCCCTGCCTAACATACAAAGCTATGGCAAACCCACAGGTGTTGGATGTGCTCCATGTAACCAGATGGAACACCAGACAAGATACACACTGATCAACACTTTGTAATGTAAAAAGCAGAACATGCTCGACTGGCACATTATCATCACAGACACGTACCATACTGTGGAACCAACTACCCATCAACAGCATATGAAGGTCCTCATTAGCAGTTGCCATCAATAACCATGAGGATTTCATGTGAGATAGGAAACACAACCTGGTAATCACCCCTGTGGCTCTGCATGACAGGGGCACATGAACCTACATTATATGTGTGTCGTAGTGCAGGGTACCATATGTCTAGGCTTCCATAGGCCCTATGGATAACAGCCTATCAGCTACCTAAGACATGATACACACACGCATGCACCTGTTGCATCACATGCTATGTGAGGTTGACTGTGTGTGATGGAGAATGTGTATGTGAATGTGTCAATGATGTGTATATGTGTGATAGCCTAGTGGGAATCTATGTATACCATGGTATGTAGTGTTGTAGCTCTAATCCCATCAAAAGGTCTGTATGCTATTGCCAGGCAGGAAAAGCAGTATGGCATATGTTGTGACATAGTCCCATGGTGTCGAATGGAGTGTGCCTTTGTAGGCTAAAGCAGTACATGTATGCTTATTGATTGTTAACATTAGTGAATACAAGTCACGTATGGACTGTAGTACTACCTGAAGCTGTATGCCTCAACTGCACAGTATGGTTTATATCCACATGGCTTGGTAACACACTTTTGTTTGTTACCTGTAGTCCTCACACATTACATACCTCAGGCATGAGGTTATGTATGTGCTGACACACAGTAATGTATGGTACACAGGTAACTGTAATCTGGGTTGTCATACCTTTGTATCTTGTAGGTATGTCTGATGTGTGTGTGGGTATGCCTGTAACATGGCCTCGGTGGTATGTGTGTCACAGGATATAGGTGCATATCTAGCAACATGTATAGTGTAGTACAGCAGTATGCCACCTATAGTGATGAATGTGCACATATGTTACTGAGGGGTTTGCTATCAACAAGTAGTGTGGTGTACTGGTAGTACTGTAACCGTACTGTACATTGATTTCAATGGATGACAAATGTCTGTATGCATTAGCTTCATATACACCTCCTGTGGCTAGGTGTTGCATTGTGTCACATACAGTGTGCCATGTACTGTTGTATAGACTTACATACTGGTTTCACTTTGTGGCTGTGCAGAACATGGTTTGGTATATAGAATGTGCCAGGTACTGTTAGGCAGTTCTGGTCTTAGCAGTCATATGTCTTATTAAAAGTGTGTATCTACTGACAGCCAGTAGGTTGCTATATATGGCATTTCACTGATGTCTGTACATTAGAATGTTGAGTGTGCAACATGGCTTTTTCACAATTACTGTTTAATTGTCTTCCAGGGTTATGGCACACAACAGAAAGCCAGCCTATTCCCCCGAGGAGGAGGAAGTTATCACAGATGCACTCATCCAACATTATAACCTTCTGTTTTCAAGATCCTGTCAGGACCAGCACGGTCACACTGCACTGTGGCAGGATGTTGTCCGTCGGGTGAATGATGTAGGCATGCATAACTGGACTTATGAGCAGGTATGCCATCACTGCAGTGATTTAATCAGACATGTCCGGTAGCATGCCTCCGATGTCCACAGACAACAGCTTGCCACAGGTGGTGGTGCTGCTACACATCCCCCCTCACCAGAGTGGAAGAGCTGCTCCTCAGTGTGGCAGCTCCTGGCCAACCAGTACAACACACCTGTGTCATCATGGAGGCCAGAGTCACCCAGCACAGCGACAACGAGCGTGCAGGTAACATGGCATATCCGTAGACCACTGTTATCCCAAGTGTTATAATATGCATTAATCAGATGTGTACTGTGTATGCAGAATATGTGGCGCCTGGTGTCATGCAATACTGATAATTCGGGACATTATCTGTATGCCTGTGACTGTCACCCCATGTACTACTGTATAATTGCAGACTCACAGCAGCAATGCCATAGTTGTTGACACTGACATACTGTCTCATATCCTTGCAGGTCCCTCTGGTGTGATAGCAAGACAGCAGACCCATGCTGGTGAGTGGGCTACAGTCAATATAGCATATAACATATGCATGTCATAGGAGAGTTGTAGGCCATATACACATGTTAAACATAGTACATGCTCTGCATGTTCTCTGTGTGACTATGCACTTCCCAGTGACATGATTAGCTGACTCATACACATGCAACACACAGAGCATCACAAACAAGTGGGGTACACTGTAGTGGACATTGTATAGGCATAGTCTATACACATGCACACAACATATACCACTTTGTCATATGCAGTATGCGTTAATATGATACACATGGCGTATGTAGACACCTGCTGTAAGGTCATACTCCACTATCCCATATGTCATCAACACAGCACACATACTATACCTGGGGGTAGAGGCCTATCATGGGGCAGTGTGACACACGTCAACACACAACACAGTCATGTTAGGCAATGCTCCCTATTGAACACCTGACATGCCCATGTAACGACTGTCTGTGAACTGTTAAATGTAGCCTAAGTGGTGCAGGTCAGGTACAGCAAGATAGTTGCCAGTGTGACATGCATCAGTGGCCTTGAGAGACCACATGATGCTGCCTGATGATGGCTAATGGTACTACACTACATCCAGTTACAGTACCTGCAGTACTACACATAGCATTCATTGTTAGACACCTGACAGTTGTATGCATCTGGATATGGTTTGTATACCTATGAGTGATGGTGCACAGGACATTGGAAAGTGTTTCAGACTTGCAGTGCAATGTTGTGTCCATATACACATTGTGTACCAGGGTGAGGCCAGTCATTGAACAACACACATGCATCAACAACATGTATACTGTTATCTATAAGGACTCTCTACACTCGCACTGCATGCTATCAAGCAACACACATCCTGCATGCTGACACGTGTGAGAGGACTCTTTGGTTTGTGATACTGTACTCCACCATCAACCACTAATGACTATGTTCCATATTGCTGTTGGTGTGTGTGTGTGTCACCTTGAATGTGTAGTGTATTAGTGTGCATGTGTTCATGTGTGCATGTGTTCATGTGTGCATGTGTGCATGTGTTCATGTGTGCATGTGTTCATGTGTTCATGTGTGCATGTGTGCATGTGTGCATGTGTGCATGTGTGCATGTGTGCATGTGTGCGAACATCCTGTACAGATGGTAAAGTGTGCTTCCTGCCTCCCTCTCACAGGTGCTGAGGTATTGTTGGATGGGTGCAGCAGGGAACCTGAGGTCACTGCTACAAATAGTGACCATGATGATACATGTGTAGTGGCTCAGGCATGTTTGACAGGGTCTGTCGGTGGTCCACCAATCGACAGTACACAGCTTTCCACCCCATCTATGCGCACATACGTACTGCCATTACATCCCTCAACACCAATGGCCTTAGGTGAGGAACAGTATACGGTAGGCATTGACCAGGAAAGTGTGGTATCCATGGAACATGCAACCCCACACAGCAGTCATGCCCAGACACATGGAACCGTACCACATAGGCATATGTTCAGGGGTTCTCATGGGAGCATCGCTGGCCATAATGCCCCTAGCAAGAATGCCCGCACAGGTCTCACAAACTCAGGTATGTTCCAGGCTGTGATGCAAGCACAGGCATGTATGGAATGGTACACAAGACAGGAACTAAGGGTGCAGAGGGCTCATAACACCACAGTCAATGACAGTATCCGTGACCTTGCCAGTGCCATCTGCAATTACACCGATGTCATTGATAGATATTGGGGGGAGACACTAGATGTCCTCTGCAATGTTATGCCATGTGCCAGGACAGTGCAGGATAGCTGGGACATCAATGTGGATGTATGCCAGCAACATCCTCAGCTGGCAGCCATCGTGGATGACACCCAAGTGCCAGTACCAGCCCCAGCAATGTTGTGGCTGGGCTGTCAGTAGACCGTCCAAGATGAACATGTGCACGTGGCTCTGGTCAGTCCCAGCAGGGACATGGGTCCAGTCAACATCCCTCTGCCTCTGACGATAGTACTCAGTCTGGCTGAGTACCCGATACTGTCCGTGTCACCCCTGCCAGGCACAGGTACCGTGTCCGTGGCCAGAGACAGTGATCTGTACAGCCTGGCAGGTACAGTCTGTGGCTGTCCCACAAACTCCTGTATTTGGCAGCCACAAGGGGGTACTGTGTGCATGCACACACACACACACACACATACAACCAACACGTAGGCCTAACACATACACACACACATCACATTAACACTGACCCATACTGTACTGTTGTCCCTCACACACACACACACACACACACACACACACACACACACACACACACACACACGCACACACATACATGTTGATTGGATGGGTCATTGTCGGGCTTTAGAAAACAATCACACACCCTGTGCCTATGATGAAACTGTGCCACCTCCTGTCATCTGTGACATTGATGTAGGAACAGGATAACATTGTGCTGATGCACAGGGTGACCTACTAGCAGTGTAGCAATGTTAGCATGTTGTGAACAGTAAAGTGTAATGATATCTTTGTAGGTGTATCTGAGCAGGCATGATGCATCACAGCAGTGATTATCAATTTCGTATTGTTTACACCAGTGTTAATTTCAAACATGGATTGTCCACACATGTACCAGTTGGCTGATGTGTGTGGTACTGGCAGCATGTGTTGTTGAGTGGATGTAACGTCTGTGATGTGTACTGTACAGATTTCAAGGTGTACATTTGTGAACATGGTGGAGGTGCATTGTTTGCATGTATGTGCATGGTGGGCACATGGGAAGGGTGACATGCCCTGTATTACACAGTGTTAATACTTCATATTTCCTATTGGTGTCCAATATGCATGTCACTACACATATGTCACAACTTGGGTACACATGTGTGTATGACATGGTATGACACTATGCTGTGGGTGATACTGTTGATATCGGTCACTGGTTAGCATTCTGGTAGTGCACACAACCTCAACAGCCTGATTTTAACCAATCGTTAGATGATGTCATGACAACTGACACACAGCTGTAGGATACACAGTAGCATTAGAATCTTTCCTGTATTGCACTATACCAGTTACCAGTGGTAATGACCACCACACATTCCCGTGACCACTCCTGTTTGGCATGTGTCTGTCCTTGGTACAAGCAGACACACTAGGGATATGTACATCCACATCTGGTGATGCATACAGTGGTCTACAAAGCATTCCCCGGATTAGACACCTATCCTCCACAAGGGTATCTTACAGACACATACCTGTTGACAAACCCATGTTGTGAAGCTGTGATCCAACAATAGCATAGTCATCCACATTTGCTACACATAGTATCCTGATAGTACCACATTGGTAGTAGCACACAACATGTAGCAGGGGTACCGATGTGTACAGACAGCCACATGTGATTTCATCTGTCCTTTGATATCCACATTCCCAAAGCTATGCTGATGTCCCTCAGTGTATCACATAAGCAATAAGGTGTCTGTATGCATATACACAGAGTTGTTGTATACCTACAATGAATGGCCATTATTGACAGACTGTGTTGTGTTTGGGCATGTCTGTCATATGCCACAGGCATACACCCACACTCACACTATTCTATAACAACTGTCATGTGTGTGTGGGACACAGATGACCTAGGGCACAGCTCACTACAGTGGCTGGACTCGTCACATATATACATATGTGAGCTATGGTCCAAGAAGCAGCAGCAATAACTGTCAATGGTAACAGATGTAGTCGTGTTGACAGCATGCTTCACACCTATGAAGTGAATGAGGTCACATGTATAGATATATATATTTATATATATATATATATATATATATATATATATATATATATATATATATATATGTCTTGGCCACACAGTTACCAATTTAGGTCACATGTACATATGTGTATTTGCCACACAGATACCTGCAGTGTGCAATGCACATACTGTTGTTTTACTGATATGTCATACAGTAGTAAAAGCAAAACACACAACACATTGCTCAACAGTGTCACACACACTCAGCAATTGCAGGATTCAAACCCCTACCTACATCATGGTATTAGACAGATATGCATTACCACGACGTGCCATATGCTTTACTGGGAGATTTTTATTTCCACTGCTGTATTTGTGGGATACTGACATCATCAAACCGGCCAAAGGGGAATTCACCTCTTTCAATGTGTTTTCACAGTCTCCAAAAAGGCTACTCTTCTCATAGGATTAGACACACACACATACACCCCCCCACACACACACACGCAGCATTTGGAGGATTCAAGCCCCTACCTAACTATGTTATGACATTAGGGAAATATGCATTAACATGATGCTCTATATGCTTTATTGGGAGTGTTTATTTCCATAGCTGTATTTGTGGGATGCTGAGATCATCACACTTGGCAAAGAGGTATTCACCTCTCCTAATGTGTTTTCACAGTCTCCAAAAAGGCCACTCCTCTCAAAGGGAATCTCACACACACTCAGCATTTCCAGGATTCAAACCCATACCTAACTATGTTATGACACTAGGGAGATACGCATTAACACAATGGGCTACATGTGCTACTGGGAGTATTTATTTCCAAATCTGTATTTGTGGGATGCTGACATCATCACACTTGGCAAAGAGGTATTCACCTCTCTTAATGTGTTTTCACAGTCTCCAAAAAGGCCACTCCTCTTAAAGGGAATCTCACACCCACAGGATTCAAACCCCTACCTAACTATGTTATGACACTAGGGAGATACGCATTAACATGACGCGCTATATGCTTTACAGGGAGTATTTATTTCCATAGCTGTATTTGTGGGATGCTGATATCATCACACTTGGCAAAGAGGTATTCACCTCTCCTAATGTGTTTTCACAGTCTCCAAAAAGGCCACTCCTCTCAAAGGGAATCTTACACACTCACAGGATTCAAACCCCTACCTAACTATGTTATGACACTAGAGAAATATGCATTAACACGACACGCGATATGCTTTAATGGGAGCATTCATTTCCATAGCTGTATTTGTGGGATGCTGACATCATCACACTTGGCAAAGAGGTGTTCACCTCTCCTAATGTGTTTTCACAGTCTTCAAAAAGGCCACTCCTCTCAAAGGGAATCTCATACACACACATTCACACTCAGCAATTGCAGCATTCAAACCCCTACCTAAATATATTGTGATGCTAGTGAGATACATATTAACACAACACGCTATATGCTTTACTGTGTGTTTTAATCTCCACTGCTGCATTTGTGGGATACTGACATCATCACACTTGGCAAAGAGGTGTTCTCCTCTTTTAATGTGTTGTGAAAGTCTACAAAAAGGCCACTCCTCCCACAGGGGATCACACACACACAGACACATACACCCCCCCACACACACACAGCAATTGCAGAATTCAAACCCCTACCTAACTATGTTATGATACTAGAGAGATACGCATTAACATGACACGCTATATGCTTTACTGTGTGGCTTCTATTCTCCTGCTATATTTGTTGGATGCTGACATCATCAGACTGGGCATGGTTATGTGTGTGCACTTAGTGTTATGCAATCCCAGGAATGAACCTTGTGGGTCAGCAGGTGCGAACATCTTGAACATGAATCCACAATTCATAGCTTGTGTGATCTATCTGTGGACAAATTACCATTCCTTCATATGACAATACATATTTATGTACAGATTGTTGGTTTTGTGGATACAACATGTGTCTGTGATGTTGATAAAGGGCTATTCAAAGTCTATGTGGGACCTGTGTTGCTCCTTTCAGTGATGTATGTCCTGGGTGGCTGCCTTGCAAGAAATCTAGCAGGTTTGGGGAACATGATCTCCTCATTAACATACCACAGACATTTGGGTTGTGTGTTTGTCGGATTACAATAGCTCTATTCCTGACTGCAATCATGATGGACTCCATGGCCTAGCAGTTCGGACTTCATAGGCTTATAGGACTACAGTTCCCATGGTCTGTTGTGCACCAACACTTGTAGGGTGTGCCACATGTTGCTGTAACACATTCAACAGTGTAAGATCCTGTAGAGAGTGTGAGGGTCAACAGACTGTTCAGGTGCAGGGTCTGTTTGTTCTGTTGTTCACTTATGACACATATGGGGAAACAATGTTATCCACGTGATGGGATTCATTTGGCTTTGGGAGGAGCAGTTTACACATTCTACATGTGATATCTCCTGGTATGATGATAGTGTCTTTTGTCACTGGGAGGTGGGTATGTATGTATGGGCCTGTCTGACAGGATGTCGACATTGTCAGTCAGGTACAGTTGACCCTGACTCAGGACATATATGACTGTACATTGCTATTTCTGACATAGCTGAAGGAGGTGTAATGTTTCTGCCTGTACTCCTTCGCAGATAATCTTTCCAAAGCAACAACAAACCTGAACACTAAACCCCTGTTATACTCCTTTACACACTTAACACACTACTGATCCTTTGTGATCAGTCAACAGTGTATGTCATCATTATATCCTGGCATGTCCAAAGGTCGGTTTCATGTGTACTCTCCAGTCCAGCATGTGCATATTGGAATTTTGACGCATTGTTACAACTGCCTTATGTACACAGAGAACACTGTCCTCCTACCAACAAACTCAGATATATGTGAGAGATTGCAAACACACCAAAGGTGAATGAACGCCAGGAATACAGGATACTGTGCTGGAAACACTTAATTTATTGACATAAAATAGGTTGAGCGCTTTCTACAGAAGTAAATCTGTCTTCTTCAGAACATCATAGCATGGAATCATGACGCTTATATATCATAATTGAAGTAAAAAGCCCGCCCTGAATCCAAACTTCTTTCTGCTGTGCAGCATAAATTAATGCAGTGAAATCAAGACCTTCCCCCAGAGTGGCAAGTCGTTGGAATGCAACTTCATCAGCGAGGGACTTCAGGCTTCTACCCTTTTTAATCCAAATATATGACTAGATTCTCTCTTCCCCGAACAATTTTTTTCTACAAAGGTTTCATATGTTTCAGACAAAAAGTCTTGCAGTATGTTGTTTGCTTTTTTTTCCCTTTTTTTAAGAAAACAACTTGCTTAAGGCTTTAGGCATTTCCTGGTTCTCTAGGCTCAATATATCGCTCAGTCTCTTTCTTTTCTTACTTTCTCACTTCTGCTTGACTTGATTGGTAGAAGAGTTTAGCTGACATCACAAGATGGGCAGCAGCTTGGAAAAAATCGTGAAATGTGAGAGATGCAACTGTATAGACAGACAGGAGGCTGAGCTCTCCCAAGCCGTGACTGGCACAGTCTATCAGGTGGTGAAGGTAACCACACACACCACAAATCCAGTCTCACATGGACCTATGACAACAGCAAACCATATACATTAACACACAAAGATATACTCGGAGCCTCTAAATATACTCTGCCTAAGCAGCAGAGACATCCAAAGCAGACGCACAAACAACTGCTAACCCACAACCATACACACATATCACATAGTTCACAAAGTCAGTGTGCCACATGGTCACTGCCCTTAGGCCTACACAACACACCTCATACACTTGTATTAGGTGACTGTAATTGTCGGTCACACTGACATCCCACTCACCAGGCTGAACAAGGAGAAGGTCACTTTGTGCTGTATGTTGGGTGCCAGGATCTGCCACATGACACATGCACTCTTGTCAGTCCACTGCAAGTACAAATATGGCTCCATCATTGGCCATGCTGGTGTGTAAACCCTCAGAAGTTCCTCCCTGGACTACATGACAAGAGACATAGAGGAGCTCTCTTTTCATGTAGCCCAGGCCAGTATGACCCTGACCTTGTTTACATCTTACCCTCCCCAAGTAGTATGTCACAATATACAGACAAACTGATCACTTTTAACAGTTGGCTAACATATTGGTGTCATTTAAAGGGGATCCAGTGTCTGTCAGCCTGGGATTACATGCTCGACATGCCATGTAGATTCGCTATGGACGCCATGCACCTGTCACTCCTAGGTTTTCACAGACTGACTTAAGCTCTTGCCACACCCATAGTGGCTGTTTGAAGCGAGGCTCAGATGACAAAACCACCTCCATAGATGTTACAGGGTAAAGGAAACAGAGAGTAATGCTGCTCAACAACTGATGTCTAACCCTCAGAATGCATGCACTCAGGACTCACATCAGTATGGAGACTGTTGATATATGTACAGGAACAGACACCTGGTTCAGGCTCCCAAAAGCACACCAGCACTACCAGGTTTTACTTCATACCATGGTTTTCGGACACAAGACTCGGACCGGACAACAACAATGGGGGGTATCCATATACATCATTCATACACACACCTCCGGGTTGGTAGCACTGCACAAAGCATTGGAGAATGTACACGTGCAACTGACAGTGGGCCAAACTGCATTTCAGTTTGTAGACTGCTACAGACCACACTCCCAAACTTGGGAACAACACTCATTATTCCTGGGAACACTGGGGAATGTGAAGGTCTCTCCAAACACCATTATATTGTGTGACTTCAAATACACAAACATTGACTGGGAATACTACTCAAGCACTGACACCCTCGCATAACAGTTGCTAGGATTGTTACACTCGAATGCTATGGCAGACCTGGTCACCACAACCACAGGGGATTAAAACATGCGAGACCTGATCATCACCAACATGGGGACTCTATGTTCCACACCAGAGGTATACCCCTCATTGTTAAGGTCAGAACATACATTCATCTCACTGGACATACATATCCCATACACACACACATCCTAGGTGATCTCAGTGACGTACTTCTCATGAGCAAACATCACACTTATACAAACCGAGGTGGTATCCGTCAATGACCCTGGGACAGTGTTAATTACCGCTCAGACCACTTAATCCTTTACAAACCCATTCTATGGACAACTACTGGAATGCATGGATCATGCTATCCCAGATAACTACAAGACTCACTCCTCCAATGGCAGGGGACCTGTCTGGTGGACCACAGCCATTAATAAGCTACACAAGGACAGGAGGAGGCTATTACATGATAGAGCACAATCCCAATCAGGAAGGCATCTCTGATCAGTATTATGGAATAGCTACGATCACTTGTTGATTCATCTAAGGGCCACTTCTACCGGACACTTGCAACAGACACTATGGGCAATCACAAGGCCTTCTTTAGTTATGTCAGGGATACTGGGTGGGAACTCACAGATATGCTGTGAGTTACTGCATAATGACAAAACATACAGTGAACCCACTGACATTGCAAACATCCTGGACAACAGGTTCAGTGGGAATGTTTCCTCACCACCCCTCCTACAGTGCACATGTCCATCCCAACAGGGTGTAGCCTCCCTGACATCACAGTTGAACAGGTGAGTGCTGCCCTCTCCATAGCAGACAACACAGCATCAATGGGGACCAGACGGTGTCCCGGACTGCTGCTTACATGAGATTCATGACGAACTTCACACTAACATTATGTCACTGTTCAATATCAGAGTTACTACAGGATATGTACCAAAGGAATGGCATACAGCAACAGTGTTCCCACTCCACAGTGCTGGTGCCACAAGGGACCCTGGACAATATCGCACTATATGCCTAACTATCCTGGTCTGCTAAGCTATGGAGCGTATCATCATGGAACACATACACATAGACATTGTGAACCTACAGACACTGGATCCTACACAATTTGGCTTTGTTGTGGGCAGATCTTGCCTCTTGCACCTGTTTGATGTCTTTAAAAAGTTAACAGGTCCATAGACATACAGAGGGTTGTCCACACAGCCTACCTGGAGCTTGCACAACAGTTCAACACAATACCCCACTCGGCCTTTATACATAAGCTCACCAGCTTCAATATCTACACATATGTCACAAGATTGATTGCTAACTGGATCATGGATAGTACCCACATGGTCAGTATTGCAGGTGCCATGTCTGACTATTCACCAGTTACACATGGCATCCCACAGGGCTCAGTCCTGGAACCCCTCTTGTTCCGTATATATTTCTGAGACATACTGGCTAACACAGGAGGAATATGGCTGACCATGCTTGCAGATGCCTGCAAACTGTGTGCCATAATCGACTCCCCAGCTGGCACAAGCATCCTCAGAAAGTGTCTCACAAAGACAGATGACTGGTGTCAGAGCCATGGCCTACAGCTACCCTCCTTTAGATGCATAGTCATCACCTTTGGTAATAACATCGTGCCCACACATTACCACATAGGTGATGATACATCACATATGGTGTGTGTGATTTGTGATTTGGGGACATGAATACTTAGTACTCTCGCCTTTGATATTCACGTTGCCAATGTTGTTGGACACACCTTCTGTATAGCCCACCTTATCCCATAGGGTTTTACATCCAGATCAGGTGGGGTCATTGTGCCCCTTTACTCATCAGGCCCATGCTTGGATACAATGCCCCATTTCGGATGTACCTTACCCAACACCTGCAGCAACTGTAATGTCCACAAATGTACCTAACCAAGTAGATATAGGGACTCACACAGATGGTATGCGCAGTTTGGCTATGGTGACCCCAGCTCTCCTCAGTTGCTTACTGCCTACTTGGATGCAATCTGTGCCTATTGTATGAAGCCATGTCCATCACAGCATTGATGGACAGGCTCCACATCAGGATATCAAAGTCCCTTACAGCTACATGCTCCAGGGACAGGCACGTCAGCAATGATGTTAATAGGACATGCTGGAGGGGCAGATTCCCATCTCAGAGTCTCCACTCACTCAGAAATGGGATCCCAGTCCCACATATGCAGAGACCCACACTGACCACCTACAGGTGACATCTTCACAGGTGGATGGGTGATCGTATGTTTAGACCTGGGATATGTTCTGGGTCCCTGTTAGACAGAGGCAGAATGAAATGAACATATGTGGGATATCTTGTGTGACCTATTATTCACAGGCACAGTGTACTAATCTAGCAGGGTTGCAAAATACAAACACACTGTGGCTAGGCTTCTACATACCCTAGGGCAGATAGCCTAGTGTCAATCTCTGAACCTATGCTAATGTTCGGGATGCACATTGTTCAGTGATGGCACTGATTTCAGGTTTTGTTTCTTCTTTGTTTTCCCACTTTCTATGAACAACCTAGGTATCTGCATAACATATTTGATTACGACAGGGTTTCACTATATTATATATGTGTCTGTTGTCATATCACTGTGTGCACATGGTAGATTGGTGAATAGTGCTAGGTTCCTGGGTTGACACATGCAACTGACAGATATGTGTGGCCCACTGCTGTACTCAGACATGCCCTAAGTGTGTGAGCATGCCCAGTTCAGACTTTCAGTGTTTTGTTGCCTGACATTTGTCTCATATATTGAAGTGTGTGGGCATGCGCAGTGTGACCTTGCAGTATGTTGCTGTCTGAGGTCCACTACATTTTTTGATGTGTGTGAACATTACCAATATTAACATTTATACTATATGTGTGTTGAATATCAGGTTCTATTCTTACTGCAGGCCTCACCTTTGTGTCTTAACTCGACAGGGATTATGCTATGCCTGCAAGGTTTCCATGAGATACTTTGCATTGATTTATCAACTTTTTTTCATACAAGCTGACCTTTGACATACTGTTATGGTTTAGTGGTTCTGTACTATGACTATAGTGCACTGTATCCTGGGTTAGAGGACTATCACTGCTTTATATTTTCATACATGGCAGAACAAACTGCTTCAAGAAAAGTGAAGCAAATATGAACACGTTAACCTGCTTTTGCTGAACTATGGCCACATTTGACCAGACTTGCACAACATTGCTCAATGTTGACCAACATTGCTAAACAGTGCACAATATTGCTCAACATTGCCTGTAGTTGTGCTACTTAGTGTGTGCAATTTTGTTTACATATACTAAATAGTGGTGAGAGCTGTTTAGCACTGCTTTATATTGCTTAACACATAGAAATCATGCCTCAGGTGCTGCTGTAAGGCTGCCTACGTCGGATGCATGTTTTACACTCCCTATACATGTTTGTTAACAGGTAGTGTCAAGTTAGGCATCCCTTTTACTATATGTGTGAGTCAGAGACAGGTATCTTTTCCAGGGTTCCTACTGAGCCAGTGTATATGCTATGCATTGCCCCTTTGCCAAGGCCAAAGCATACTGGGCACACCTCATTCTGCCTACTGGGGCAGGCTCAGGTTGTTCCTCCTCCGAGTCACGCTCTGCCTGTGATAGCCTTGGCAATGGTGGGGGGCTGTTGTGCCCGGCCCTATGCTGCTCCTGCTGCAGCTGTTTTCGCAGGATCATATTGTGTAGCATAGCACATACCATGACTATTTGGGTACATGTAGTTGATGAGTACTGCAAGGCTCCACCAGATGTGTCCAGGCACTGGAACCATGACATGAACAGCCCAAACACATGCTCGATTACATTTCATGTTTGTGCGTGTGCCTCATTATGGCGTTCCTGTTCAGGTGTTTGTGCATTTCTGATGGGTGTCATCAGCCACGGTGCAAGTGCATATCCAGCATCCCCCACTAGATGACCATGAGGGATGTTCCCATTGACAAATGTCTGGTACAACTGTGTCAGATGCCAGATATGGGAGTCATGGTAGCTTCCAGGGCAGCCAGCACATACATTCATTATTATGCCCTGGGCATCACACACGACCTGGCAGTTGATGGAGGGGTAACCCTTGCGGTTATAGTAGACCCTACCCCACTCATCGGCTGGTGCTTTGATGCGAATGTGCGTGCAGTCTATTGAACCCACTACCTCAGGGTATTCCACTATTTGCTGGAAGTGATGCATATTGCTGGCCAATACCTCACGGGAATTGCGGAAATATACATGCTCACCGACATGTGCTGACATGGCATTCAGGAATTGGTGCAGTAGCCTGGATGCTGATGCCTGTGAAATCCCCATCATATCACCAGTTGGTCTCTGGAAGGTACCTGTTGCTAATATTCTTAGGCCAACATATACCTTGGTTTCCACTGGGATGGTTCCCCTCTGTTGGTTCTGTGTGTGAGGAGTGGCCTGCACAGCTCAACAATTTGCTGCATGAGGTCTCTGCCTACTCTATAGCGCTCCACTATCTCCAGCTCATGTAGCCCCTGGTAGGTTACCCTAGGCCTGTACACTCTTCTCCGTCTCCTCACTGTGGCTTGCTCAGCAGAATTCGCATTGTCACCACCCCCAGCATGTTGCATATGTCGCCTTATAACAACAATGGCAGCCCCTAACATTTCTTTGTCTCAGTAAAGCGTTTTCAGTTTTCACTTCTATTAGCTTACTGCAGTGTTGCAGTGTCTCTGAGAAAAACATAGTGGAAAGTAGTTTGCTGAGTTTTAAGTGCTGGGCTGGGCTACTATACTGCCTGTGTGATTGCCTGATTCTGATTGTTTTCACCAGCTAGCTCTGCTAGTACTCCCTGGTTAACTTCCTACTATTTGTTGTGCTTCCTTTTCCCTTTCTGTTTCTTCAGGGGTGCAGCGCCATGCACACAAGCACTAACACGCGCACACCAGCTCACATGCACGCACACATGCTTACACGGGCTACAACTTGCTTATTCTTGCTACATGCATGCACACAGGTGCAAATGTGCTTACACGGGTTTCAACATCCTTACACTTGCTTACTCTGGCTTAAACGCATGCCCACAGGCACACACATGCGCACACAGACTTACTCAGTTTTACAGGAGTGCACAACGTGCACATACACGTTGCAGGCATTTCTACAAGAAACTTTGGTGTTGTTCATGGCATACACGTTCAATTTCTTGCCTTTAGCGAGGGTACCTTTTGACACACCTCTTCCAGTGATTAGTATCTGACAGCAGACACATTACACTCTACTCCAATGAGCTTCACTTCTCTCAGACATACCCCCCTTATGATGTCACCTATCTTCTACTCTGTTACACCCCTTATCCTACTCCTACACTAGACTGACTGTGCTCTTTTGCTATGTAAACTTGTGATTCACTATCCTTACCCTCATTTGCATAGGATTGCCTACTAATGCTTGGTTACAACTCTTAGACTGAGCTTCCCCCCTAAGCAACCTCTAGTTGGTAGCCATGTTGCCTTTGGACTGCCATTCCCTTGCATTGTATATTAGGTATTACTGTAAAATCCACATTTCTGCATTTTAATTATTGGTTTTCTGGTTTTTACAGCGCACTGCATTTGTGCGGCGCTGCGCTACGCTTAAACATCGGCAATCGGGAAAAAAAAATAATTCATTTTATTTTATTTTTGCATTGGTGGACATTGCCAATGGCCATATTTTTGGCCATTGGCATGCTTCCTCGACTGGATGCATCCTTTTTTTCGAGCTGTCACGACTTTGTTTTTCTATTTGCAGAACCGTACTCAGTTGTCAATGGAGTACATTTCTGCAAATAACACTACTCTTACTCGGACAGGTTAGGGTTTCCTGACTCACAATTTTACCTCATTTGCATGCCTTTCAGCAGCAAATGAGGTAGTTTGCATATCCTAGCCCTGTCCCTGCCGGCTGTTCCTGGATCGCTCGGAATACATTTTGGCTGCATGGAGTCTTACTCTACTCTTAGACTCCGTGCAAGCCTTCATGAATCCGGCCCAATTAGTAAAGAAGAAGTTAAAGAAATAGAAGTTGAAGTTATGGAGTGCCTGTAAAGTGAAGAATTTAATGCAGAAGGTCTAAAACAGACTACATCACAACATGATGGAGTGAGTCCCCAGAATAAAGAAAAGCAAGAAGATCAGGAGACAAGTGAAGAAGAAATATGGACATGGGAAAGGAAAAGAGATTTAATATGGTGTAATATTTATGGAAAGGTGAAAGCATAACTAACTAATACAAAAAGAGCAGCACCAAAGATATTTGAAGAAAAATATAGGCAAAGGAATCTGGATATGGAATACTTTGCAATACTAAAAATAAGAAGACTAAAAGGAAAAGTAGAAAAGAGATTAGTAATGGAGCTGTCAAAGAAACAGAAATTGAGGTAATGGAATAACTGCAAATAGAAGGATTCAGTGTAGAAAATCAAATGCAGGATAGAGTAATGGATATCCAAATTAAGGGGAAACCAGTGGAACAGAAAGCAATTGGTCAGGTACTATATCAAGATATTTTGAAGTCTTCCACAGGAAAACAGTACAAACATTCATTTGATGCTAGACAGCAAGGAAAGGAGCAGGAAACTGTGGAAACTCTGATGCAGTCAATTTTGAAGAGTGATAGGTCAGTGAGTTCCTATATGACAGAACAACAGATGACACAGGATGAAATTAAAGAGAATGTACCACAGAAAGATGCTATAGGACTTTCTATAGAATGACCACAAGAAACAGAAAACAATGGCTGTGCCTCAGTATGGAAGAAAATGAGTTAAGAGAAGAGTTGCTTGATTTAATAGATAAAGACAGATATATCAAGATCAATGAGAGAAACAGACTGCAGAAGGTTAATAAAACCCCAAAAGTCAGAAACTTGATAAAACAAATGAACACAGTAATTAGGACTGTCCATAGAGATCCATGTGATATAACAAAAGTAAACAGAATATATTACTGTGCTGTTAAATTAATAACTGACAAAGTTCTACCACAGGAACACAGGGTAGCGAGGGAAAAGAGGGGGTGAAAGCGAATACCATCATAGAAGTATCGAATAGAGAAAAGTATAGAAATGTCATTGTTAGACGATTATAGAAGAGGGAATAGATCAACAAAAAACTAACAAAGATGACAGATGTGATAAAAGCAATGTGCAGTATTAGAACAGACCAGGATCTATTATGCACTATTGGAGATAACAAACTAAAAATTTAAAAACAGGTGGAAAGACTTAGAAGATACAAAGAAAAATATAAGGGAAAAGCACAAAATAAGCAATTTATTGATGATCCAAAAAAGTTTTACAGAGAATTGGGAAATAAGGTAAAAGGAATTGAAAGAATGTCAAAAATAGAGGAAGTAGATACAATTTGGAGAAGTATCTATGGAAATCCTGTGGAACATAACAAAGATGCTAAATGGACAGAAGAAGTAAAAGAAAGAGTAAGAAGTTTAAAGGTACAGGATATTAAATGGGATGAAATAACAGCCAGAGATATTGAAACAAAGTTGAGAAAAGCCTCTAACTGGAAAACCTCAGGCCCAGATGCAGTACCTAATTTTGGCTTAAAGTATTAACTTCTTTGCAGGTGGATCTAGCCATGAGTAAGAACTATTTATATGCACACCCCAAACAGACACTGCACTGGTTAACAACAGGAAAAATAATGTTCTTGTTTAAGAGTGAACCTGCAAGCTACCCTAAAAATTATAGACCAATAACATCTGACAATGTATAAACTATACACAGGAATTGATGCCGACAGAGTTTATAGTCATTTAAAGAAAACTCAATTATGGCAGTAGAACAAAAGGGCAATAAAAGAAAGTCATATGGAACAAAGGATCATTTGTTGTTAAACAAAGTTATAGTGGAGAACTGTCTGAAGGGGAAGAATCTACGTATGACATGGATTGACTACAAAAAAGCATTTGATAGTATCCCACATTCATGGCTAAAAGAGTGCTTAAAACTGTATAAGATACACCCTATACTGATTGACTACATTACAGTAACCATGAAACAGTGGCAGACCATTTTGCAATTAAGCCATGATAAAGGACAGATTATTATCCCAGGGATAAAAATCCAAAGGGGGATATTCCAGGGTGACTATCTGTCACCGTTGGTATTCTGCCTTGCCATTATTCAGTTAAGCTGTTTACTTAACAGCTTAGGCCATGCCTACAATTTGGCTTCTAGAAAACAACAAAGTCTAATGACTTGTCATCTTTTCTTTGTCAATGATTTCAAACTGTACAGCTCATCAGATGACGAACTGACAGCACAGCTGCAAATTGTCAAAACTTTTACAGATGATATTGGAATGTCATTTGGTCTTGATAAATGTGCAAAAGCAACCTTTAAAAAAGGAAAACTGCAGCACCAGGAAAACATCAGTTTGGGACAAGAATGTGATATAAAAGAACTTGAGCAAGAGGGAGTGTATAAATATTTGGGAATTGATGAAGGGTCAGAAATAAAACATGAACAAATGTGAATAAAGCTCAGTAAGGAGTACTTTAGAAGATTTAAATTAAAACTGAAAATAGCATTGACATCTAGGAACAAGATCCAAGCCATAAATCAATTTGCTCTTCCTGTCCTAACTTATAGTTTTGGAGTGACTGACTGGCCCCAAAAACTGTTCGATAGATGGATATTAAAACAAGAAGGATGCTTCATGCTCACCAAATGATTTATAAAAATCACTGTATACCAAGATTATATATTCCTTATTCCGAAGAAGGGATGGTCCTCCTTGAAATTGATTACATGTATTGATCTGCAATCGTGGGACTCCACACATATCTTCTGACATCACAGGATCCAAATGTAGTGAAAGTTTTGAAACATGAGGAGAATAAATCTAAGATGACATCTCTGGTTAATTTAATAGAAGCATATTGACGTCAAGCAGGAATGGAAATCAAACCAGAAGTAGATAAAAACAAGGCAGGAACTGAATGTGCTAAAAAACAAAAGAAAGAATATAAGGTGACCTTAACCATATGAGTAGGCAATAAAAGTGGAAAAAACATAAATATAGTTGCAAGTATAGAAATCTTCTGGATGACCCTCATGTCAAGTAAGAACGAACGCAGTAATGGTTAAGGAGAGGTGAATTCACATCAAGAAATGAAAGGTTAATATTGGCAGCCCAAGATAGTGGGCTACATACATGCTGGTTTACAAAGTCCATTGAGCATGTGGGAGACACAGACATATGTAGGTTTTGTAAAACCGAATTGGAAACAGTCACACACCTTATTGCTGGTTGCAAAGCACTAATGGCAGAGGGACTGTATACTGAAAGGCATAATAATAATAATATGGTGAGACTGTTACACTGGAGAGTGTGCAAACATTATGGTATTGAAGTGGCTGAAAAACACTGGAAAGATGAGCAACAAAGAATCATAGAAAATGATGAAGTTTATATCACGTGGGATCACTCAATACCAACAGTTCAAAAAAGAGATGCTAGAAAACCGGATATAGTAGTCCAAGAAAAGAAGACAAAAGTAACATTGATTATTGAAATCGCCACACCTAGTGACTACAGTGTCTTGCATATAGAGAGACACAAAGTCATAATATACCTTGATATGCTGGCAGAAACGAGACCCATGTGGAAGAAAGATACCCAGACAGTTCCAACAGTTGTAGGAGCAACTGGTCTTATAAAAAAGAATTTACAATCATATTTAGATATGTTACCAATTCATGTAACACCATACGAATTGCAGGAGTCATTACTGGGCACATTACGGGTGCTATGAAGAGCACTTTTGGCCAACATCAAGGCATGAAACAATACTAATTTCATGAACTTTAATCATACTTTGACTTAGGAATGGGGTCCATTCACATCATGGTATTAGAAACCCAAAAGGCTTGGAGAAATTAAAAACTACAAATATTATTTCACCTTTGATTTGAATGCTAAATGAAAAAATAAGCTTCTTTTCCTTTCATTTTTATACTTTTCACATTCCATGAATCTATTGTCCATATTAATAGTCATGATAAAAGTATAAAATGGAATGGCCTAATAGTGTTTTATCACACCACATGTTCCATTTTTTTATCACCTAAACTCAATAAAAGAAGAAATGCTGCATAGCATTTAACTCTTCCTGCAATTATCCTGTATCTAACTGCACTCCAACAGTGCCAGATAGAGAATAAACTAACAATGCATAAAGAACTATACAAGTAAACAGCATAAAACTGTTGCATCCACATATGTTTTTCATGACTTAATATTTTCAACCTGACATTTAATATAAAAAAAAAATTCTTAAGCAGATTAAAACAAGCATAATTTCGCCATAATTCTGTGAAGATTATTACATAGCCCTAGTGTAAACTTATATACTGCAGGAACATTTATCCAATAATTATTTTAAGTCGACCAATTAACTGTAAATAAACAAGACATTTTACTACAGCAATTCAAATCTGACATGGTGGTCTTCTTACTTATAAGAATCAGTAACTATACATTTTAAATAATAGAAACATTTGCAGTTTTAAAGAAGAGATAATCTTTAATGCTTTCTTTCTCATAGAAAATAGCTACAGTACCCGCAAACATTTGTTCAGGGACTTCCTTATGAAAAATGGCAGAAAGTGCACTATATAAACTCTGCTGAGTATAAACAGGACCCAGACATACTCACCACCATTCAGAATGTTAAATCAGCCAAAACTCAGATGTAAGAGAAAATGTGTTTATGCCCTTATATTATCCTATATTTACACCCCAGGATTCAATAAACTCCATGCAAGACTAGTGCTATTCCTGCACAGAGTGAATCATGTCCATGTAGCCTTAGCTTTAACAGCAGCATGCCTTACATATTCATGAAGGTGCGCTGCTGCTCAGGCTAAATGGACACGAACACTACTGAGTGCAGTGGGTGTGTTTAGGTAGTGCATGCATATCTAACATGCCCCCTACACTCAGAAAGTGCCATATGGCACTTTTGAAAAGCATTTCTGTGTCTGCAGACACAGAAAGGAAATAAAATGAGTATTTCAGTGTCAGCAGACACTGAAATAAATAGGGGAGCAAGAAACTATGCAGGAGGTGTGTGCCAGGTTATGTCACACACACCCTGCATTATAAAAGTGTCGTATGGCCATAGCCATCAACTGTACAAGTTTCCACAGCATGCCCAGATACCTTCCTCACATACCTCTCAACCTCCTAGAGCAAGAAAGCTGTACAAAGCCATAAATAATGGGGGACAAAGGCACAAAAATATGGACACTTTTTAAATACTGCACTGACAAACCCAGAAAGCTGATAGAATAAAAGGTTTGTATTAGCACAGACTTCCTGAAGGGTATGAAGACTGAAACACAAATGTCTGCCATGTGAAAGTGCCATATGGCCATAGCCTTCAACTGTACAAGTTCCCACAGAATGCCTAGATGCCTGCCTCACATACTTAACCTTCTACAGCAAGAAATCAGTACAAAGCCATAAATGATGGGGGGGGGGACAAAGGCACAAAAATAGGGAAACTTTCTAAATATTGCATTTACAAACCCGGAAAGTTGATAGAATAAAAGGTTTGCATTATTACAGATTTCCTGAAGGGTATGAAGTCTGAAACCCAAATGTCTGTCAGTATGTTCGGACTTAAACCCCAAGTGATTTGCCAATGATTTGCTAACAAAACACAGTCACACTTCCTACGTTTGTGGGAGCAATAATTAAAATCTGCCCCTATATGTCCCTTCACAATTTCCCTTACTGTAACTGACAAGGAGTACAGACACATGTAATTAAAGTGGGTTTGTTCATTTTTGGGGGTTTTCCATTGTAATGTATGTTTGAGCATAGCTGAGTGGGTGTGCACATTATGGCCCTCTGCTCTGCATTGCTTAAACATCCCATAGGAGATAAATAAAAATATACAGCTAAAATCCTCACACAGAAGTAGCATTGTGGTTCAAGCCCCAGCTTTGCATGCAGGCATTCATGGTTCAAGTACCAAAACAAGCATTTTACATGGGAAAGCAGTGTTAAAAGTTTAATTTTAATTTTAAATTATGTAGTAATTGATATTTGTCAACCAGGGTAGTGTAGCTGGTCTAAAATGTAAGTGTGAGTGGATATAACATATGAAATCACACATGTATACACAAGTGTCGCACACAGTATAGTCACACCCATGGTAATGTAATGAAAGCACATAAAGGGATGTCATGTAAAGTAAATCATATACACTTACTAATATGTCACTAATGATTAATTAAGCCACTATCCTGGCATTTTTTTAAATGAAAAGTGAGCAATGGTTAGCAGTGCTCAGATATGCTTATTAGTCAGTGTAAGCATTGCTTAAATGAGAATGCTAAGCAGCAGTCAGCTCACCTAAATGGATTTGTGCACTGTTAAGCAATGCTTAACTATTACCCTTTTAAGCACTGTTCAACCCAGCTTAGCAGATTTGCGTACTGCTTAGCTGAGTTTAGCATTTTCAAAATGGTCCAATGATGGTAAAGGGTGGGAATATGGCCTTATTTAAACCACACAGGCTGGAATACAGTCATAACCGTTTGTAGTTTGATTTCTGCAGGAACATATCTGGTGTTGGAGAGAGGGTATGCTTTTGGGCTCACTACTGGGACATCCTGGAGTCCAGCATCATGGCTGGACTCCTCATAGAACACCATGATGACAGACTGCTGCAGGGCCAGCACCAGGGGACTCAGTACAAAGCAGAGGCCTGGGACCATCTGCCATGCAATTTCACCAGTGCCACTGGAATCCCCAAAACTGGTGAGCAGGTATGGCATAATTATGCCAACCTAAAGCATAGGAAGCAGAAGCTCTTGGCCCAATGGATCCAAAATGCTCAGGACTGGCATGCACCAGCAGTTTGTAAGTATTATAGATATAGCTGTATCAAATTCTAGCCTGAGTATGTGATAGACAGGTATGCATAATGTTTGTTTCTCACCCCTACAGCTGCAGAGGAGAGGGCTATGAACATCAAGGCATATGCCAACAGACTGACAAGGATGTACCGACAGGCTGGTAAGTACAGATCTACATTTCAGTATATAGTGGAATAAATAAGAAGGAGTACATTGTTTACTGTGTTCTGTGTATAACAATTAATGAAGAGATTGCCAGACTAATAATCATATACAACATATGCAGTAGTAGAACACTGTGTCATCTAACTACAATAAAAATCTAAACCACCAAACGTTGTGTTTATTCTGGTATGTTGTTGTAAAAATCGAATGTGAACAGGTTCTGCAAAGAAAATATGGCTTTGACAGCATTAATTAACAGAGGTAGTTCTGAGAATCACCTAGTATGCAAAACAGTAAGTTGTGGAGTGGTAAATCAAGATGTACATGAAATATGACATATGTTATGCACCAAGATCCGAAACCTGAATACAAATGTTTAATGTATTATAGTGTGTCTCCTCCTGCAGTGACTTCTGTTAACCTTTGTTTTCCAGATCGTATCATTTCAAAGGATTACTACACAGTACAATTATTACCTGTCATGCATGAATCTCAGGATTACAAGGTCAGACTGTCTAACACACAGAGTATTAGACAGAAAACATTCAAACATGAAACAGCAGCTCCCCAGTAGCCTAGTGTAATGAAAAACAGACTTGTGGTTCATTTTAGCACACTGAAAAATGGTTTGAATCCAGGAAGTGGTACTGAGATATTTGCATATATACACTCAAGACATCTGGAATGTGTGTAGAAACAGTCATAGTGGTAACTGATATTTTCTCCACAGGTCTTACAGGTAATGAGATGTTTGTAGTAGCTGTTTAAAGGGTATAACAATACACCATGTACAACTGTCCCAATGTCCAACCCCATGCCTGCAAATGACAACAGAATAGGTACATACACCACACCTTCTTCCAGATACATATCTCTCAAGAGTCATGCTGTCATGGCTAGTGGTCACTGCTGCCGATCACCTTGGACACAGATAGCAATCCAGGTGAATTATGCTAATAGCAGACTCACACATCATTGCAGGGTACCCTTTCTTTGTCAAGTATGTAACCCTGACATAGGTTCATAGGTTCATAGGTGTGTACTACGCTATTGGCCCTGGAACCTTTACAAGTTTAGACCATAGGATTACCCTGGCATCATGCCACCTGACCTTAGTTTCCAGTGCCTCTGTCGAGTAGAGCCACTGGAGTGATCCTTGGGGTGATTTTTTTATTTTCCATCAACTCATCAAGATTTCTCTTGAAGAGGGCCAGTGAGGTGCTCTGTTTGACATGTATGGTAAGTCTATTCCAGAGCATGGGCAGTCTCTGGGTTATGAACCTGTCCCTCCAGTATGTTCTGTTGATTGTGGTAATGAAGTTGAGTTCTCTGGAGTGTGTGGTGTGAAAGGATTGGGATTTCTTTAGATGTAGAATTTCTAACAAAGCTGGGTCAGACAAGGCTGTGTAAATCAAGCAGAGATTTTTGAGTCTGTCCATATAGGACAAGTGTTTAAGGCCTTGGATCCTCTTTGTGAGGTACTTTTGTGCCCCCCCCCCAGTAAAGTAGCCACAGTTCACCCAGTCTGCACAATACCATTACAGGTTGACAGTCTAACATGTATGTATGTGCCACAGAAGCTATGGTCCATAAGTAGATGTAAAGTGAGGGCAGACCTGTAGAGTATTGAGCAGTACTGTTGTGAAAAATAATAGCCGATACAGTTGTTAATGGACTTTTTATCCCCCCCCATCTGTCATCTGCATCAATAATTATGATTCATATACTATGGGTATGTTGTTCTCAAACCAGTTTTTGGGATGTGTTCCATTATTGTTCATATATTTCATTGGTTGCATATTAACGTACCTTGTTCAAATACCATTATTGGTGGCCTGTAGCAATCAATGTAACTTTCATGCTGTTAAAATGCTTACTGTTGTTCCATTTATGCATGTGTTCTGTTTGCTATGCAACTGTTTCGAATATGTTGGTTTGGGTTAATGGGAACACCCATGCATGCTGTTATAACTAATTTTGCAATGTGTTGTTCATGACTAACCAATATATCTGGGAAAACCGCAAACCATAGCACATTTGGGAAGGCAGATCCCGGAGGATCTGCCTGTCCCACCCCATCTGGCCATGGCACCAGGCCCTAGCATGTCTGGGACCCAACCTAGAACATCCTCCTCCGCTGGTCTTGCACCACCTTCGGGTGGAACTGCCTCAGTGGACAGGGCTTGGCTCCCTCCGGGCATGGGCATGGATAGGACCCCGTCACCTACAGAATGTTCCAAGGTATGGTGCGCAGTGTTATCCTTTCTAAGTTGGGTGGGCAGCTGCACCAGATGGAGGGCTGCCTGATGCATCTCGAGGGGTAGGCTGCCACTCTTGTCCAGCCCCCAGCACAGCCACATTTGGGGCAGTGAATGTGCAGTGGTGACTGCCCATGTGTGGGGGCCTCAGTCCCACTGTATCCATTTGGGGGCTCATGGGCCTCTGATTCCCATCCTCCCTCACCATCCAAGGTGTTTACCTCCCTCATGTATCATATACCACCCCTGTCTGCTGTTTTGTGTGTCTTATCTGTGTGCAAATGCTATCTATCCTGGCAAACCTACCTCCCTAAACATACCTACAGCCCTTCCCCAGCATCCCATAATCACCTAAAAAAATGGCATCTGTCCCTCAAAAAAATTGTTGTCCCATACATAGCTTTACATTTCACCCCCATGTACAGTGGAATGAAGCAATCTACCCACAAATTATTCTACAAATGTCTGTCACCAACACCACTTCCTGTGGTGTGTGAGGCTGTAAATTCCAAATTCTACACATTATTCACAGCTGTTGCTGCAGAAGAAATATAAAGCTATGGTCCTTTCCTACACCCATCCTGCACATCTCTAGCTAGTTTTCCTAATGTTTTACCCCCTAATTGCCCCCATTTCACCACTTTATCACCTTTTTTCTTTTCTTTATTTAGAGTTAGTGCAGGTGTAAGCGGGAGTGAGCGGTGCTAAGTGAAGCTAAGAGGGCTTAACTGTCTGTTAGCATTGCTTAGCTTCACACAAAACAACGTAAACCTGCTTACAACTGCTTAAAAGTGCCTTAATCACTCTGTCTCCATCAGTCTTTGTTCTGCCCAGCAACAAAATATTCAGCCCTGCCATGTCTCAAACACAAGATGCGGTGCACTGCAATCATAGCAACCAGCTGAGCTGAGGGAATTTGTAATGCTTTTACAAACATATCATGCATTCTGATCATTTAACATTAATGAAAAAAGGCCATCACTTCTAAGTCTTGAACCCAGAAACCTGTGCACTACAATCACAACAACATACCTATAAGTCATCTGAGCTGTATGAATTTTTAGTGTTTTTACAAACATATCATGCACTACAGTCATTTAACATAAGGGAAAAATATATATCTGTAGTACTCTTATATACGTACTTATGTATATATAAATACAAATCTCTCTCTCTCTCTCTCTCTCTCTATATATATATATATATATATATATATATATATATACATACACACCACACACACACACACACATATATATATATATATATATATATATATATATATATATATATATATATATATATATATATATATATATATATATATATATATATATATATATATATATATATATATATATATATTTATACATAGATATATGTATAGATAACCAACCACTTACTGCAAGACAGCTGCAAAAACCCTGACAAAGTGGGGGATAGAGGGCAAACAATAGTGACATCTTTAAAATATGTCTGTTAGATGTGTAGAAGTCTGCTAGAGTAGCATGATTTGATTTAACATATAATTCCTGACAGATTCCAGGTCTGAAACACAAACAAATGCCATTATTTAGTGATGTCAATGCTCACATCATCCCAGTGATTTGTCAGGAACACACAAATGTTATGGGAAACAGACAAAACATATGAGCCATGCATCTGGACAGTGTCTAGACATCTGGACTGTGGAGAGGTATGACTGCAGTCATGTAACAGAAGAGAAAAAACAGTGAGAGTTGCCAATCATCTCATCCAGCATCTTTAGAACCACAGTAAGACCAACACAACACCACCCCAAATCAGCTCTGGGGAATTCCCATATATTTCCAAATATATCATGCACTACAGGGATGGAACTGTAGGGAAAAGCAGATAGCAATGTGAAATGTCCACCCACAACCAATTGCACCACAGTCACTGCAAAATAACAGTACCCAAATGAACTCTAGAGTAGAACGACTATTTGAACAAACATATCCTGATTGTCAGTCACAAGCTGCACAGACATATACTGGCCCACCTCACAGTCTACTGGGAACCCTGAGGTGTTACAGGGCATTTCCCAGTCTTCCTCTATGAACACATACATTTGATCAACCACCAGCAACTGTAGCAGTATGCACAGTCAGCTAGAAAAGGATCTATGACACTCACATCTGCTACTCTCCTTACTCATCCCAATAAACATTTACACACAGCACTGCTACACAATCTTGGTGGTCTGTTAACAATGGCCAAACATACACAACTCTCAGATGTACAGATTTCCATAGAATGTACAGGATGTGGGACCATATTTATGTCCACTGCCACATAGCAATTCCAGGAATCTGCTAAGTCACTGGGATGATACCAGGAGTGCAGTCACTAAATGATGATATACCATACCTCTGAACCTCTTACTGCAAGTCATCTGGACAAAGCATGACATACATGGGATACAGGGGGCTGGAAAGAGTGACGTACCTCACATAATGATGTTACAAACTGAAACAGTTGTGGTGTTTCAGGGTTTATTGTAACATAACATCCCTGAAGGATATGATGTCTGAAACACTAATGGATGTCAACATTTACTGACTACAATCCTCACATTATCCTACTGACTTCACAAAAACAGAAGTTTTCTGAGGAACAGACCAAACATAACAGGCAAACCTCTGGTCAGTCTGTGGACATCTGAACAGTTGAAAAGTATGTCAGGGACATATCACTGTCAGACATCAAGCCACTCAGAAAATGCATGTCCAAACAAACCCTGTTAATCTAGCAATCCTCTATGTGTATAACAGCAATACTTACATATATTCTGTACCCAATTCTGGAGCTTTGTACCTCATGTTGTTGGGCTGTCTCCACATGTCTTGTCCTGAGAGGTATTTCCACCTACTGTCTATGAAGCTGTAGCCCCCACACCTCCAAATTGTTCTCCACACAAGCAAAGAAAAGGGGCAAGGCCCACATGAAGGACTTAATTACAGCACTGTGTTGCTATGGCATTGGCTAATGAAAAGATAACACAGCTGCTCTGGATACAAGTAGCACGTGGGAGACATGATTGTTACAAAGGCTGTCACCTGCTCATGAGCATTACCTACAAAATGTAAGCTGCCGCCTATGCAACACAGGATTGAACCCATCTACACAATGACAGACTGCACATACACAATCCTAACCATTTGCATTATTTTGAGGAAAATTTTCAACACTATAACAAATATGTTAATCGCGTACACTTGTAATGGAATGCAAAAGGGGGAATGCAATAATGTCAAATAGGACATTAAACACTAGGTCACAACAAGGCCTGCTGGACTCATATGTTACTGTCCAGCACCTATGGCCATTCCTGCTTGCCCTGTCTGTAATGACATGGATCACATCTCTGGCCCCTGAGTCACCCCAGCAAAGGTCATCTCATGTATGACTACTACTGGAGTGTCTGTTGTCCAATACTGAGTGTGATACTGCTAGGCCAGCTACCTGGGATGTCGTAAATATCCATATTTCACATGTGAATGCTACTATGATACATATGCTTGTCTTACAAATGTAAGAGACTTATATAGGGTATGTGCATAGTACACAACAGGTGCAGAAGTGTGTGTTGAACTGTATATGATATACTGAGCCCATATTTGATAACTGTCCAGAGTTTTGCAGACTGGCCACATGTCTGCCTCATATTTGTAGTTAATGTCTCATACAGTTTTGTATTGTCTGGCACATCACTGGCAACCCATTAAAGACTGAAGTCATTACATAATAGCATACATTTCATTGTCAGATGTCATATTCTGCGGAGAAGACCTGTGAATGTGACACTGTCTGTGCTGGCAACTAAGTGTGTTCCAGCTAAATTCATATAGTGACACTATTTTCTGGCCTTTGCCCACCAGTGATGTGTGCCTTTGTGCAGATGTCTTGCTCTAACAGGAGCTAGGTGTCTTAGCATGAAACCCATGGCAATGCAAGCATACCTTGTCCTGTAGGATGCTGACATTTGTGCAGGCACTGTTACCTGCTTTGTAGCTGTGGAGAGCACACTAACCTTGCCAGGTTACTCATCCAGGCACACATTTAAACCCCGCATGGAGGACTACAAATCCACAGGAGGTGGAGTGTTGAACATTATCATACACATACACACCTCCAGGCTGGCCAAACTTTATGACGCATGGGAGACATCCCAAGTGCAGTTAACAGTTAACAAAGCACCTACTCAAATCACAGCTAGCTACAGGCCTCCAACCATGACTATGGACACCCCCCACACCTATTGGTACTTGCTGGAATCTGTCAGGATTCAATTGTCTATCCTGCTCCCAGGTGACTTCATCTACCCAACCATAGTGTGCATGCCCTATGCCACCAGAACATGAATGCACCGAGATTCCTCGGCTTTGTCAATGGCAATGCTATGGATAAGCCAGACAACACTCCCACGACAGGTGGAAATATCCTGAACCTGGTCTTAACCAACATGAGTAGTCATTGTAGCACTCCTACAGTGTCATCTTCCTTGGTAAGATCTGACCACATAGCCATCACTGTTCAGGTCACCCTCTTCCCTGCCCCCCCCCCCCGTCAGGGTCAAACAACATTAACCTTACACAATTGACTATAAATCTGCTCAGAGCAGGTAGAAGTAGCTTTACAGCCAATGTGCCATCAATTGGAACTAGCAGTAGTGTCCAGGCCCACACCACAATACTATGTGGGCACCTACATAGCTGTATGGAATCAGCAATGCCTGACAGGACAACATCATCTCCCTCAAGGTAGGGTAAATGTCAATGGTGGACAGCAGCAATACACAAGTAGCATAATAGGTGGAAATAATTGCTGAAGAGAGCCAAGAAGGAACAGGTGCCTTATTGGAAGCAATGTCATCTTGGTCTGCATAGGCAAATAAGGTCACATGTGAATTACACTAATGCTATCTTTGAGTGCAAATTGGACACATCCACCAAGGCCAATCACTAGCCTTTCACACATGTGTCTGGGATCCCAGAGGCAACACACAAATCTGCTCTGTAGTTGTGGTCAATAACACCACATACACATACAGTATTTATATAGGCAACTGGCTGCAGACAGGTGAAGTGCAAACATCACCCCCATGTCCCCCCATCGGTACACATGTGCATGGCATGCACAGCACCTGCCCCCCTCCCCTCATCATCAGTAAGCAGGTTCGTAATGCCCTCTCAATGGCAACACACAGAAATCTCCATAGGCCTGATACCATCCCTGGCTGCATTCTACATGAACACAGGCATGGGCTGTCAGATCCATTCTGCAATGTAGTCAACCAAAGCCTGAGCACCACTGTCATCCCATCTACACAGAGGACAGCCACTGTCATCCCTATACACAAAGGCAGAGCAATCCACAGACCCAGCCAATCAAATGCACATCAGCCTAACTAGCCTGCCCTGCAAGGGCATGGAAGACAATATCAAGGACATCAGGAACAGGGATATTGGCAACATCAAAATGCCTGAGTTCACACAGCATGGTATTGTCAAAGGGAGATCAGGCCTGTTAAATCTGGTCGACCTCTCTGAAGTGGTTACCAAACACAAGGACAAGGGGAAGTTGTTGAACAATGCCCACCTTAACCTAGCCCAATTCTCTAACAAGAATCCCCAGGCAGCCAGGATACATATGCCTACACAGCTAGGCAACAACTTGTATATTACCAGATGGGTAGCTAACTGGCTCAATGATGGTACCACTTGGTCAAAGTAGTGGAACTCACCTCTAGTAGTAGAGTCTTCCAAAGCAGTGTACCCCAAGGATTGGTCTGGGGGGCTCTACTGTTTGAGATATACATATCTGAGTTATAGGACAAAAGCAGTGGTCTGTGGCTGACCACATGTACAGATGCTTGCAAGCCAGCCACTGTCTTACATTCCCTTACTGATGTGAGCATCCCCCAAGAAGCCCTCACCCAGTTAATGACTGGTGCAAGATGCATTTCCACAACCTGAATGCCAGAAGAGGCATCATTCTCCCTGCTGTGGCAGATGTCATTCACACTAATTATGACAGGAATAAAGTACTGAGCATGCAGTCAGGTGTGAGGCAACTTGTGCACCAAGGTTGGTAGCAACCTGACAGCTTCCCACCATGTGGGCACCATTGTACTGAAGACTGTATATATGGCCCACCTCATAGATATGGGTATGTCATCCAGGAACCAGGAGGCCACAACATCCCTGTACTTCACCCTTATCAGATGCATTACCAAGTACAATGGCTCCTTTGGCATGTGCCTTGGCAAGCAAATGCAGCAGCTGCAGAGACCACAGAGATTCTTGACCAGGCAAATCCAGGGTCTGTAATACCTATCCAATACAGGTAGGCTGAAAGCCCTGTCCCTGTACTCACTCTCATACAGACTGATCATAGGTGACCTATGTCTGGCACACAAGGCCATTTCCAAACCAACATTGATGGCATTTCTATATATCTGTAAGACAAACCCCACTCACACATCATGCACGTAAGGACCTCACCTGGTCTGTGGTGACATGTATAGTACTTGTTGGTTGAATAGTGTAGTGTCCCATACAATACACTGTCTGTAAAATACACTCCCTCCCCATGTCTAGCAGAATACGTGTGTACCCTCTTGAAGAAGAAGCTGGACGACTGCATAGGAAATGGATAGGAAACCATTGGGATCTCACAGGCATACCAGCTGGACAGGGTAAACAGGTGCTAGCTTGGAAGCGACATGGGAAAAAGTCTGTGCCAGGCTTATGAGGGCTTCAGGGCCAATAGCCTAGTATCATCTTATGAGGCTATGCACCTAGTACTTTACATGTTTCCTGTATGTATTGCAGATTGTCCTGCAGTGCTGTCTGAAATAAATCCCTGTGAGTCTGAACTGTGTAGGTAGTGCAGTGATAGTGTATAGTCTTGCCCCTTCATCAGTTATCATCACATATCATTACACCTTGTCATTGTGTGTAGTCTGTATAGCAGTAAATCAGCTCTTACAGTATGTGCATATGCACTTGGTGACACTGTATAGCTCATTGTCATAGCCTTGGTCTTGGCCACAATTACATTTCTGCTACTAGGCCCATCACACAATAGGATTTGTCACCCTTTGTTGTAGGCCTTACAGTAGCAGTGAAAGAGATGGATTTTGGCAGGCAGAACTACCAGATGGTCTGACCTGAAGGGCCCATAGATGTCACAGCTGTGCCAGACTGTACCAGGAGCGTGTTTGTGAGTGTGCTTGCATGCATGTGTGTGTGTGTGTGTGTGTGTGTGTGTGTGTGTGTGTGTGTGTGTGTGTGTGTGTGTATCAGCAAACATAATATTGCAAGATATTAATTCACATATGTTGTCTTACCCTCAAAGGTGAACACAGGGGTTGGCGTCCCTCTCTTTCACAACCTGATGTCAGTGTCTTAGCAGACTGCCATGATAATGGTGGTCATAGTGACATACACGTGGGGTTGTGGGTGCCTGAATCCGTGCCATTGTTTGGTATCCCACTTTCAACTACCATGTCCCCACACACAGTCAGTATGCCCCCACATACCCAGTCCCCAGCAGCCATGGATAATGGAAAAGTTAGGGGTGGGTGGCTTGGAACAGGCTAGTGTATTGAGTATGGCGAGTGTGAGTGTAGACACTTGCCATAGGCAGAGAACAGAAGAGGTCACACAAAGGCAGATGGACAGGGGTGTTCGACAGAAGACTGCTGCCCATCAAGCCCCTGTCACAAGTGAAACAGCAGGTATCACCAGATGCATGCTACGGTTCATCATGGAGGCACATGTGCGTACCGACTGCAACACCAGACAGATGCTCTGGGTCATTAATGCAGCACTCTCTGCCATAAGTGATGACCTCCACAGCATTTGTGATGCCATACATCATCTTTCCAATGTCAGGGATAGACAGTGGGGTGAGACATTGCCAATTCTCAACTGTGCAATGTCTGTGCTTGAGCATGTGGTGGGAGTAGGTCATCGGCCAGGTGGACATAGCTAAGCAACATGATCAGCCATGAACCCATGTGGCTGTGCACATTCACAATCCCATAGTGGCATTGCCAACAGCACTACCAAAGGTGGGGTACTGTCCACTCAACACCGGTGCAGGCTATAGGCACGTTGTCTTGGCCAGTCCCATCAGGGATGCGGATCCAGCAGACAGCAGTCACCATCAGGGAGTAGCACTGCATCTGTCCTTGGACCTGGTGGAGCCAGTGATACTCCTAGCAGAAACAGTTACCACATCCCTGCTGGGAGACGGTGAACTGTACATCCTGTCATGTATAGTCGATGGCTGTCCAACATAGCTCTGTGTCCGGCATCCACACCACGTGATGGTGCGTAGACAAACTCTCACAAATCCCTATCACAGGCCAGTCACCACCAGACAGGCATAGCTCCTCTGCACAGCCCAGTTGAATATCACCCCTTTAGACATGCACACACACACACACACACGCACACACACACACACACACACACACACACACACACACACACACACACACACACACACACACACGATGACAGCCATATGGCCCAGCTTAGGCCTCTGGCAATCCAACACCACACCTTGTGCATGTGATGATACTTGTGCCACAATCATGTTATCCATGCCATCGATGCACAGACATGCTCATATGGGTCTGATGCACAGGGTGACTATAGTACAGTGTAGCAATGTCATGCTGTGTAAGGTGCTGTCTGCTGGCAGTAGTTATGGGTGCACATTGAGGTGTATGTACCTTGTTAGCCATGATGCACTATTGCTGTTAGTACTGCTGACTGACTGTAGTGTCATGTACTGTACTCTGGTTGTGGCACATGTGTCTGTGTGTCTGCAGGCTGTGGGCCTGCTGACAGTAGCAATGATGGGTAAGGCAGAGTGGAAAAACAGTGACCTTTCCATGGTCAAGGTACAGCTGTATATGTACATGTTTATCAGGTATGTTTATATGCAACAGTGTGTGAGGGGCAATTGTGGCAGACAGTGTGACCTTGCGTACATACCCTTGACACAGCCACCTAGCCTTCATACATGTCACATGGGTGTTCTGTAGGACTGCAGGCTCACACATTCAGAGGAGGTTACTTGAGTACTGGCACTAGGTCCCTCACAAGCTTAGTCATTACTTTAACTGCAACAGATTCGGCTATCAGCACCTGTTGCCCCTGCCATTTCTGTCACATCCACTCGACCATCATGCAGTTGATGAGAGTATGCCTGGTACTCTGTAAGACAGGTTTGGGGTATGTATTCCTGACCCAGGTTAGCCTGTGTTAGTCTAACCTGACAATCACCAGCATGTGTGTCTGCTATCTATATGCATGTCTGGCTTCTCATGCTGGTAGTGCACACAGAGTCATAGTCCTGTACATGGGGCAACTGACGAAGGGTTAAGCACAGCCACTGCCTGCACAGTCTTATGAACGATGGCGCTAGATAGATAACACCGATACTACAGCAGTCCTGTAGTATGGCAGTGTCTGCCACTACTATTGAAGTGGGTAACAATAGCAGGGGCTGTTAGGATTGCCAGTGGTGGGGTCAGAGGTCTTTAATATGTTAGAGTCATATGACACATACATATACATGCAAGCCGCTGCATGGGGACATGCATTGAGACACACATGCACATGGAGATGACATTTAGAGTAGATGACCCACCCATCTATTAATGTACAATACACAGTGATACTACCATTGCACCACAGTGGCTTGGTGTTAGAAACTGTGTAACTGTGCTTGTGCCGTGGATTACATCTGTATGGGCTGACACTAGGTTGGCAATGAGGGAGTTCACAGGGTGGAGGAGGTACACAAAATAGTATAGCCATCACATACACACACTGAAGACAGCCACAGGGGCTGTGCATACAGAAACACATACACAGTTGCTAATAGACATATTAGTAGCCCTACATATCCACTTGTATGTACTATACTGCTGCATACACATGACATGGTCCACATGGATTATATGCATGGGACATAACACACAACCTCTTACAACAGGTAATTTTGCGAATGCCTTCAATGATGGTGTGATAACCCACCAGACATAGCGACTGATCTCGTCTACTGCTCCTATGAACCTGCACAAGTGTTAGAGTGACAGACTTTGTATCAGCATGATGTGTCAGTCAGGTACGATGTCTGATGCTGGCATGTGTGTCAGTACAGTAACTGTCACATATTTGGCAATGATATCACAGGAATTCTCATTGTCAGGGGACACAGACCACATATAAGTTGCAAACATGTGGATATCCCATGTACATCTGTACAGATGACTAGTATTGGCTGTACAGTGTTACATGGTGCATGTGAGGCAAATGCCATTAACAGGGTCTTTAAACTAATGTCCCTACCATGAATGCCAAGGTTACTGAATATTTTTTTTTTTTTTTTTTGGCGTTTGTTTACTGGGAAATTCTAACTGGGCATGAATCCTGTTTTCAACAGAGGCCTGGGTAGAAAAGCTCCAACATACATAGTTCAATTAATAAACTGCATAATAATATCACATGAAGTGCAGTAACAAATAATAGAATCGACATACAGGATAAATGAATTCAGATCAGAAAAACATATAGTGAATACTGAACAATAATTATAGGATCCACAAAAACTTAAGGAATTCTGAAGTGCTACACCAGGCACCAGCCACTCGATAAGATCAAAAAATATTATACAATGAATGGTAAGCGGTTTCCTCCCTAAATCGGAACTTCTTCAGAACATAAATATTCATACTGATGGCACTGCAATTAACACTGATACTAAAAACGTGTGACTATGGATGAAAAAAATAAGTAACAAGATACTAAATTACCTTATTGCACTAAATTAAAACCATACATAAATAGCATGGCAAATAGACTCAGACCATTTAAAAAGTGTGCACAAAGACATACTTAAACCTACAGATCATTTTAAAACCTACAGAAAGTACACAGTCATAATTTTCAAATAATCATAATTAAAAAAAATTTATGTGCAGAAATATTGTTAAAAAAACAAGACTAGAAAATGTATAACTTAGCTGCTCACATCTTAAGTGTACTATTGAGCAATAACCTACCATTTGTTGCCAATCTTAGCTGCCACACCAATTTGTGGTAGTCTAGCATTTGCTCCAATGCCCTACCTCGCTGATTTGCACTCACTTGTTCCAACCCCCCCAAAAGAAAATAATACATTTTATTTTTACGGAAGGACAGTTTATGCATATACAAAGCATTATTAGTAATGCATGTCTTAATATCATAATAATGCTTGTATATTCATTTTTTTTAAATATGCTCAGTTTTACCAATATATAAATGGTGTCAAAAATCACAAAAGGCTAAATAGACAACTCTAGATGAATTACAGTCACATGATTCACTTAATTTTACCTCAAAGGGCAAATGTTTTAATTTTTATGTTTCAGCTACACGTATAAACTTATAATAGGAACCTGGAGAACTGGATGGGAAACAGAAAATATACCCCTGAGATCCCACCTGTGTCCCTGCTGGACTTTGTGGGAACATGGGTGAAATTCTTGGCTAGGCTTATAAAGGCCATGGGGCCAATAGGCAAGTATCATCCTATGAACCTATGAACCTATGGGTAAGGGGTCAACAGGCCTTAAAATGGTATAACCTACACGCACACAGCAGGCACAGAGGATATGCTTCACACACACTACTATTGTTGTCGGTACTGAGATTAAAACTCTTACCTATTTAAATATTTGCACTATAGTATTATGCAGTTATTGTACACACCTCAGAGCTTAGAAGGGTGACAAGTATATACAGGTAAATCTAAGGTGAATGACATTAGCAGGCCTTGTAAAGTAGGGCAATGGGGCATGTACTGGCCAGGAAACACCTCAAAATGGTATAACCCACACCCCCAGAGGATATGATTCTCACCCAAACATACACACACACACACACACACACACACACACACACACACACACACACACTCACACACAGGGATGATATGAGTCTCAGACACACACACACACACACACACACACACACACACACACACACACACACACACACACACACACACACACACACAGAGGCAGGTGATGTGATATTAATACCCTCACCTCAGTACTATTACACAATGGAGCTCTCTATCATGCCAGCACATGCGACTGGTTACAACTGGTATGCAACTGTCTGCAGCAGTACATCACTTTATGCCATTCAAGGTGCCCGTGTGTGTGACTCACTCTGTGTGTGTGTGTGCGTCCCCCTGTGTCTCTCTGTCTATCACTGTTCATCTCTCTCTTCATCACAGTATGTGAGTGTATGCTTGACATATTATCTGTTGCCCATATATATGTCTGTGTATCAGATGCAACAGATGCAGATATATCACATATGGGCTGCCTACAGCTAGCTGAGGGTAATCCTGTCTGATGGGTGTGTGCAGGGACAGTTAAAGTGTGCATAGTTGTCTGTATCCCAAGACAAATTTACCAAATACAGTTATATAGTCCGATGTGGGTACCAACATGGCCTGTGATTCTCCAAGTGTAGGAGCATGCCCAGTTTGATCTTCTATAGTCAGAGGGGGACTCCATTCTAGAGATAGGTGTACTCCAGTCCCGGGTTTTGTGTGCTATAGCCATACCTCTCAAAAGTAAACTGGACTTTTCTAGCAGTACTGGGCTTGTTTTAGCTGACATTTTCTGGCATATCTGATGTCTGACACTGCAATGTATTGTGGCATGACCTAGTGACATACATCCTCAGATCCTCACAGTGCTTTACCAGAGGAATACGAGATGTATGATGCACAGACCAATATTATGAGCCTGACTATAGACATTCTTGCCCAAAAAGGCCAGTTGAGAGGTATGCTTACAACCGGTTGACTGATGAGGCTGTGTAAACAGTCTAGCAACTTGCTGATATACTGGCTGAGGATCTCCTGCTTGTGTAGTATTCTTCTTACTTGAAAAGTCATATCCATGTGTGGCCATACCTCTCAACTGTACATTTTGTGGCAGATTTTCTAGGTGTTAGTCTACATAAACTTGTGTTTTTATGGCAAGTTTGTTGCAAGTAATTGAAGACTAACGTTACAAAATAATGAGAGACATTAGTGTTTCATACTTCATAACCTTCAGACACTTCCTGCTAATGCAAAACCTCTTATCCTACCAACTTTCTCATGTGCCTATCATTGGGCCTTTGTCCCACTTTTACGTACGACCTTGTCCAGATGTCTTGCTGTCAGAGGTTGGGAGGTATGGGTATGTATACAGAGTGTATTATACTGTGCAGAAATGTCCATTATATGTGTAGTATATTTCACATAGCACTGTGACTTCCAGGAATGTCAGTGGCACAGCAGTACAGAATAATGTGGTGAAACAGTAACAGATGGTTGTGTATAGGTCAGCAGTTTGCTATGACATTAGAAGGGTATTGACCCTGAAGCTATTATCACCCAAGCAGATGAGAGTGTAGCCCATGTTATGACATGTCAGCACACAGAGCTCCTGTCCAGCAGGGGTACAGGTTGAATCACAGGACTGTATTTTGTGTTCCTCATGCAGTTATACAGGGAACACATCACTTAGGGGTATTGAGGGACTTGGCCTGCTGTTGACAGGGGGTGTATTCCACAGATGGGAGAGTGTGTGGTACACATATCTGTCACACCAACAAACCATACTGATATCACAGCCTAGGTTGATGCTGTGCCAACAGGTTGATGGAGTAGGCCTTGAGTTCCAGATGTGCAACAGTCCCATCAAGGCAGGGTCTGGATTGCTTTGTATGTCAGACAGGGGTCACCTTAGTAGAGTCTTTATGGAATAGGGTAGAGGGATAGTGATGTTAGCTATCTGTGTAGGGTAGGTGTTTGGGGTAAGGCCTTAGTGTTTGCAAGACTCTGGTGTGTGTGGAGTCTACATGGTCTGTGGTGTGTAGATTTGTGGAGTTATCATGTGATTTTGCCTCTGAGATGTCCATTGTTTGGGTTTTGTTTTGTTGCAGACCTCCACTTACATGGGTGTGTGCTGTGTATTTGCAGGTGATGTTTACTGACTCCTTACACTGCATGGCACCTATGTTACTCCACAATCTGTTCTGGTTTTCACATTCTACATTTGTCTGGGAGGTGGTTCCCCCTCCCCTTATGTGTGTCTCTTAGTCCTTCTGTAGTCCAGTCACGGGCTTTGGCCACAGTAGCTGCTGTTATGTATTTGTAATTCTGATGTGGGCGGGGTACATGACATTACATCGCACACAGGATTGTGGACTTCACACCTCTGAGTGTACCTATATAGCAGGTTGTCCATCATTGCACCACTCCATTTGATGTGATCCTTAGATGGTTTGTGCTGCTATATGTTATTATAAAGCTACATGTGGGCATAGCTGTCATACCATCACAGACTTGACATCTGCACAAACCCAAGTATGACAGTCAGACAAAGGTCCACACAAGGGGACAGGGTGTTAATAAAATGGTCTGCCAAACATAGATAATTGGGAGACTGGCTTGGTAATTGCTTGTTTGCTCTTATGAGTTTGATGTCTGCTTCCCCTCTGTCTGCCATTGCTGTTTTGACATAAACATTTCGTGTTTTGCAAATAGTTGGCAGGCAAATGCAATGTTAGGACAAGCAGAACAAACATACAAGGCATACTTGTGCTCCTTCTGTGGCAACCTGTGTCATTCCCAGGGTATGGCTGTTGGCCAGCGACATGTTGTCAGTGCTGACACAGAAAGGTGGCAGCATTTTATACACTGGCAGTACACTGACCTTCAGGTATATGCTGTCCTACTGGGCACCATACCTCTCAACTTTGGGGGGGCCAGACATCTGGACAAAGCCATAAGTGATTGGGGACAGAGGCCTAAATATAGAGACCATTTTTAAGTATTGACCTTACAAACATAGAAAGTGGTTCAATAACAGGATTTGCATAAACATGCATGTTTCTATAGGGTATGCAGTATGAAACTACAATCTGTCATTATTTTCTGACCTTAGTCTTGCTTGATTTGCCAGTGAATTGCCAGGCAACCACTATTTCATGTTATACAGACCACAATTATGATGCAAACCTTTGGACATGCTGCAATAGGTCTGTACAGTTGAAAGGTATGATAGGCACTGTGTAGGTTACTTCAAGCTGTGTACTGTCCATATGTGTGGCCCCGTGTCCATGACCTATACAGTTTTCCTGCATTAACATATATTGACATCTGGACAGTGTGTACATCTTCTACAGTAGGTGTAGCTGACATTCATAATAGTTGGCACTGCAGTTCACGGACCATGGATCTGTCAAAGACAGCACTGTATCTAGGCCACTACAACACAACAACAGTGATTAAGTGTTAGCCAAATATTGACAGTATTAACCAAACATATACATAGCTCATTGACCTCTGCATAATGTGGACATGCAGCAGGTTATCATGTGGATTGGGACAGCCCTGACAATGTGTGCTCTGTTGCTATTTTCCTGCAAACATACATGTTACTGCATTTCTGTGGGTATATGGGTGGGAGGCACACCTGTCAACTGTACACATTTACACAGACTGTGCTGATATTTGCTTTACATTTTGGTTCCATTTAGTATAGTATTGTGACCTGTCTTTCAGATTAGAGACATATCACTGAAGCCCACAGGTCAGATTGTAATGGCATACATTTGAGTTTCAAACTTCTTACCCTTCAGAACTTTACTGCAACTGCAGGACCTGCTGTGCTATCACTGTGTAAGTCTATAGGTGGGGTACTTCAACATTGTTGCCATTTGTGGGCCTTTGCCAGACATTTCTTTAGGGTTTTCTACAGTTGACTTGCTGGGTGAGGCTGAGGGGTGGGTATGGGACCCCCACAATGACATCCATGCCTGTCACCCATGACCCCCCAGAGAGTTGGCCCCCCACATATGCTGCAGTGGGATTTGTCATCTTGGGTACTACTGCATAGTGTGGAGAGGTCAGTATTGGGCAAACATTTTCTGGTGTCCCACATAGCTGTCAGTTGTCTGCTGCTATCCCCGTAGGCCACCCCATTCCCTTGCATGCATGCAGCAATACCATAGATATGCTACCAGAACATATTAATACATTAATTTATTGTTAAGAAGACTGACTTACCTTGTGTATGCGGCAGTTGTGAGGATGGTTCTTGAGGGCTGCCTATGTCAGATGCACAAAGTACACTGCCTATACATGGTAAGTTACAGGTAGTGTGATGTGTGTGTTATCCATTTTACTGTATGTGCGTGTGTCAGAATAGGTGTCAGTCCCTGGGGTCCTACAGTGTCAGTTTGTGTGCTATGCATTGCCTCTTTGCCAAGGCCAGGGTATACAGGGCATGTCTCTGCCTGCCTACAGGCGCTGGCTCGGGGGGTTCCTACTCTGAGTCCCTCTGTGCCTGTGAGGATCTTGGCAATGGAGGGGGGTTGTGCTGCCCTTCCCCGTGCTGTTTCTGCTGCAGCTGTTTCCACAGGATCATATTGTGTAGCATTGCACATACTATGAACATGTGTGTACATGCGGCTGGAGAGTACTGCAAGGCTCCAGCAGATATGTCAAGGCAGTGGAACTGTGATTTGAGCATCCCAAACACACAGTTTATAGTGATCCTGGTTTGTGTGTGTGCCTTATTATGGCATTCTTGAGTGGGTATGAGTGCATTTCTGATGGGTGTCATCATCCAGTGTATAGGCAGCATCCCCCACCAGATGGCCATACAAGATGTCCCCCCTGGCAAATCCCTAGTACAACTGTGAGGAATGCCAGATGTGGGAGTTGTGATAACTTCCAGGGCTGCCAGAACACACATTAATGATAATGCCCTGGGCATTCCACACAACCTGGCAGTTGGAGTGAAATCCCTTGCAGTTTAAGTAGACCCTACCCTGTTCACTGGGTGGTGCTTTGATGTGGATGTGCGTGCAGTATATGGCACCCAGTATCTCCGGGTAGTCTGCTACACAGTGGAAGAGGTGCATATTGCTTGTCCTCTCCTGACGGGTGCTGGGGAAGTAAATGTGCTCACCAGCATGTGGTAGCATGGCATCCAGGAACTGGTGGAATACCCTGGATGCAGATGCCTGTGAGACTCCCATGATATCCCCAGTTGGTCCTTGGAAAATTCCTGTAGCTAGTATTCTTAAGAATATACATACCTTGGTATCCACTGGAATGGGTTCTCCTCTGTTGGATCTGGGTCTGAGTTGAGGCAGACACAACTCGATGAGTTGCTGAAGTATGTCTCTGTCCACCCTGTAGCATTCTACTATCTCCAGATCATGTAGCCCCTGGTAGGTTACCCTGGGTCTGAACACTCATCTCCTCCTCCTCAGTCTAGGGCGGGTGTCAGCATTATCCTCCTCACTGCCCTCAGCCTCTAGCACATACTGATGTATCAAAGCAATGGCAGCCCCTAACATTTTGTTGATTAAAATTCCCCCACATGTGCTAGAGGCTGAGGGCAGTGAGGAGGATAATGCTGACACCCGCCCTAGACTGAGGAGGAGGAGATGAGTGTTCAGCATTATCCTCCTCACTGCCCTCAGCCTCTAGCACATACTGATGTATCAAAGCAATGGCAGCCCCTAACATTTTGTTGATTAAAATTCCCCCACATGTGTACACCAATGGTACAGAGTTTGTGGGAAAAACAGACTGAAAGGTGTTTGCATAGTTCATACTGTTGTGCTGTAGATGCTCTATGATTGGCTGGCTATGGTGCATTCCACCTGCCAGCTATGTTATTTGTACTTGATTGCTTTTATTCTGCTATTTCCCTTTTTTTTTTTCCTTTTTCATTTCTGCCCCTTTTATGTCCCGAGGCATGATGAGATACACCTGGTTCTCAAATGTAAACAGTTATGCTATTTCCTGGCTTTTTTTTTTTTTTTTTTACACCTGGTGCTTGCCGTGCAAACCTGTTTAGCTAAAGTAAACACTTTGCAGTAGAAATGGCCCTCCCTGGATGTGAAAATGCTCTACATTTCATGGTATAAGTAAATACACCTCAGGCACACCCCCTTGCTTAGCTGTGCTTAGCTGTGCTCAAATGGGAGTCGTGGAGCTCTAATGTACTTACGCCAAACATGACACACACCCTTTTCATGTCAACTGCTTCTCCTGCTTACACCACTGCCTTATAGCTCCTATATGGTTAGATGCAGTCAGAGAATGGTCTCTTATTTAGTGATTCGTTAAAATGTGCTCATTTGCATATCCCACTGCCTTAGTCCCTGGTTACACCACTACACCACAGCCTTGCTCCTTAGCAACCAGTATTATCTGTTATTGTTTTGATTCTGCATACCATACAGTATATTGGAAAAATGCAGATTTCACTTAAAATTGTCTTTTAACATTTTTTTTCTTTATTTTCGGCACGATCCCATTTATGTGCTGATGCCCTATGCGTAAACAGCCGAAATTGTCTAAAAAAAAAAAACTTTGATTTTTTTATAATTTTGCAACTATTTTCCATGCCAATGGCCAGTTTTCACCAGCAAATGAGGCAATTAGCATAATTCAGTGCTGTCCATGCAGGAATAATGCTAGCAGGCTCATGCATGCCCCCAGCCTTGTTTACTGGATCGCTCAGCGACCATATTCCATTCAGTTGCTGCTGCACTATTCCTGCATGGAAAAAATGGCTTATTTAATCCTGGGGATAGTATTTTATTTTACAAACCATGATTTCCACCTTTTCCAGTATGCCAACTCATATCTGGCATAAAATCTTGTATTTTACTTTAGCGCTCAACCTTCTTTCAGACATTTTATTACAAGCATTTATGAAGACTTTTTTGCTTTTTTAGGTGACTCGACCGAGTATTTAGTTTCTTTCTCCTGGAATACTAAGGTAGAGGGGTATCTCATTTGGAATTTGATCCTTTTCAAGATCAGGATTTATTTTATTTTATTTTATTTATTTAATATTTGTTGACCAGGTTAACCTGATTGGGCAGAAAGCTCATTTTTAACAGAGACCCAAGCAGAAAGCTCCAGTGAGGTACATAAGATACAGTTTCTTACACAATTTATCTAGATACAATAACATTGTAATCATATGCAATAAACACAAGACAAAGAAAGTGTACAAAAAAAGCTATAAAAGTTTAACTATGTATTCGTTACACATTCAGCTGTTGAGTCTATAGATATAAGGTATACTAATTTTACATTGTAGAGAAGATTTTTCAAAAAATGTTGCAAACTTCATGTCTGATTTTCTGGAAACAGAATGGGAAGAGAAAAAGGGGAGAGGTAAAAGGAAGTAGAGGGAAGAGAAAATAGTGGTGGGGGTTATGTTAGATGAAGAGGAGGATGATTAAGTAAGGTCAGCACAAGAACAAGTCCAAGATTTGAATAAGTAGTCTTTCAGAGTTTTTTGAAGCAGTTCATCTTAGTAATTACTCTTATGTGATGTGGCAGTTTATTCCAGGCATTGGCAACAGAGTGGTTATAGAGAAGTTTGCCAATGGTTGTGTTTGGTTTATAGATTTGAAGGAGATGTTGTTCTGAACTGAGGAGTGTGCAGTTAGGAATATAGGGTGTAATGAGGCTGGAGAGAGCAGGACAGGAGTTGGGTTAGTTTAAAATGGAGTGGGTGAGGTGAAGTTGAGGCAAGAGGGGTTGGTTGTGAAATTCAAGTCAGTGAAGGGTTTTAAGAAATGAGCAGTGGTGAGAACGATAGGGTTGGTTGGTAGCAAATCTAGCAATTTTATTATATGCCAGATCAATCTTAGCTAAAGGATTTCTTTGGAGGTTAGTGATGATAGGTGCTACATATAGAAGGGTTGGTAGAAGATGGGCTTGTACCAGACAGAGAGTTTGGCTTTGTTTGTAAGGATATTTTTATTTCTATAGAGTAGCCCAAGTTTTTAGAGGGTCTGTTTTATTGAGGTTTGTATATGAAGATCAAATTTCAATTGATCATCAATTATGACCCCTAAGAGCTTGGTGTGGGTCAGACCTTGATAGTTGTATTGTTTAGTGAGCTAACAGTAAAGGAGGATTTAAGCTGTTGGAGGTATCTTGGAAGGAAAAGGAGCAGTTTAGTTTAATTTGGGTTAAGAAGAAGTTGGTTACAGTTCAGCCAGTTTCCAAATGAGTGTAAAGATGATTTTGTAAGGGTGAGAAGATGAGGTAGAGATTCAGAGGTAGAAATTATAGTGGCATCATCAGCATATTGAATTACAGAGGAGTGAGAACAGGCTTGGTGGAGATTATTATTGAATATGCTGAATAGAAGGAACCAAAGATGGAACCTTAGGGAACCCATGTAGAGACTGGAAGGAGAGGGAAGGATGCAGACATCCATCTTACAGCCTGAGATCTGCTGGAGAGATACCTTGGAAACCAGCAGAGAGTAGAGTTGGAGAGATTAAGGTTAGATAGCTTGGCCAAAAGTAAGTTATGAGAGACAGTGCTAAAGGCTTTAGAGAGATCAAGAAAAAGGCATGAGACTAGTTTGCTGAGGTCATGAAATGCAGTGATGCTATGTATAAAGGATATTAGAGCAGTGGCAGTGCTGTGGTTGGGACAAAAAATATACTGTGTAGGGGTAAGGATATTTTCTTGAAGTAGATGAGCAAGGAAATGTTTATGAACACAATTTTCAAGGATTTTTAAAAGGAGGGACAGGATGGCAATAGATCTAAAATTAGAGGGGTCAGCAGAGTTACCTCTTTTATGCAGGGGAATAACATAAGATTTCATCCAGATTTCAGGGACTATGTTTTCTCGGATACATCTGTTGATGAGAATGGAGATTGGATAGACAATGGATTTTGCTGCATGTTTAAGGTAGGGGGTAATTTATCGACAGAAGGGGAAAATGGTTTAAATTTACCTAGCAGTGTTCTGATATAGGAGTTGGGGCTGGGTTTGAGCCTTAAGGAGATAGAGTTGGTAGAAATGATGGGAGAATTAGAAGGGCTGCTATTTAAGTCATTTCTAGTTAACTTTTTTTTTTATGATGTCGATGAAGATGTTATTAAAAGGTATAGCTGTTTGTATTGGGGAGGTGTTAGGGGCAGGGTTATGCACAGGAGGATTACCAGGGTGTAAAAGTTTATTGACAGCATGCCAGAAGTTTTTCAGGTTAGAGTGGGCACTTAGTAGTGGGCTAAGGTAATTTTTTTATCAAGTTTGATTGACATGTTTTCTTGGTAGGTTGCATAGTTCTCTGTAATATTGGTAATTGGAAGGAGATTCATGTTTATTATAGTTTTTCCAAGCATTATCTCACTTCTTCATAAGGGAGCGAGTATCTTGCATTAACCATGGTACACAGTTATTTTTAATCCTGATCTTTCTGATTGGAGTTAAAGAGTTTAAAGTGTTAAGGAAGATGCTATTGAATTGTTAAATGGCTTCATCAAGAGGTAGTTTAAGGAGAAAGGACCAGTTGATAGAGCAGAGTAGTTGATTAACTACATCAGGGTTTAACTGAGATAATATGTGGCAATCTTTGAAGTGATGGGTTTTGGTCCCTAAGGGGAAGAGTCACTGGAGAGAGATGGGGAGGTGATCACTAAGGGAATCAGGTAATGTTGAGGGATTTTGGTACCGGTGGGGGTGAAGAATGCACAAAATGGGTGGCAGTGTCTGTCAATCTTGTTTAATTTGGTATGGTAGATTTGGAGCAAAAGTAATTTTATTTCTGTTCCATGTTATTAATGTTCTTTTCTTTTTAGCAGCTGTTAGCATTTTAAAAACATATTGGTAATTTAAGATTCTCATCTATACTTGTCTGAGTTTATCCTGGTTTTGTGCTGATTGAAGTGCACAATGTGCTCTCTCAGTGGAGATCTGGTTAGATTCTACCTTGTTAAAAAAGGGTCTATATTACATGAACGACCGATCAAAATGTCATGTACAAGATACTCGACACACTTTGATCAATCGTTCATGTAATCGGAGACTCCAAATGTTGAAATTTGGAGTTCCGAAATGTTTTGGTCGGCCTTCCTAGTCAGTGTAGCATGTGACGTAAATACACTACACTGTTTGGAATGGCTACGTAAGAGGTCACTTTCTTTAATAAACCAACTCTGAGATCGCTGTACATTGGGGAAAGGGCACTTTCCTGGTAATTGCTTCTTTGTTATTACCGGGAAATTGCCCTTTTCCCAATGTACAGCTATCTCGGAGTTGGTATATTTAGTTAGGCGGGGTTTGGGGGCACAGCCCTCCCACATTGGGGGGTGTGGGGGGCAAAGCCCCCCACTTTATTTTAAAAGTATGTGTGTTTGTGTATGTGTTTAAGTGTTTCAATGATGTGAGTGTGTAGGGGTTTGTATGCATTGTTTGTATGTGTGTGTTGTATGTTAGTATAGGGAAGGTGTGGGACAAACAAAATCTTTCAATTTTGTATTTTGTCAGGGTTTGTAGGGTTTAATTACATGAACGAGCGATCAAAGTGTGTCGAGTATGTTGTACTCAACATTTTGATCATTCGTTTATGTAATATAGACCCTTTAAAAAAGAGGAAGCCAATGATTTGGTCTAAAAATTCAGTTAGTTTTGAGTGTTCATACTTTGCAGGTACCCCTCATATCAAGATGTTATTTCTTCTACTTCTTGCTTCTAGGTCTAGGACATTTTGTTGTAGTTCGTTAATAGTGTTAGTTTTAGATTGTGATGTTTCTTATAACTGATTCGTTTTTATTTTGTTTTCTAGTATTTTAGCTTCTGTTTTTTTTCTAATCTGTCCACTGTTTGGTTCATTGTATTTCAAAAAGTCTGCATTTGGTCTGATAATTGTTGAATCACCATTTGTAGTGTCTGTAGTGTAATTTTGAAGTCTTTCAAGCCTGGAAAATGGTCCATTTTCAGTTTGTTTGTACCCTTTTGACCTTCCAGTTGTCTGGTAGTTCTTGATTGTTTGAAATAATTTCGTTTTTGGTGTAGTTATCGCTGAGAATTTGGATTTAGATGTTTGTATATCCATAGATTATGTTTAATTTGCCATCATCTGTCCCCCTTTTATAATTTAAGGTTTTTCTTTTTTGCAGCCTGTTAGACCAGAGTTAAATCAGGTACATCATTCTCCTCTTGCAGGTATGTTTCTATATATTTTTTGAAACCTTGCTGGTTAGCAGTTGGTTAAGCTAATCTTTAGAAGTATTTTAGAACTTAGCAGGCCATGTTTACACTGATTTAAGTGCAGTGTCCATGCCATTTTTGTCACAGCCGTGCTAACACAGTGTTCACAGGTTGGCCTCCATTTTCCTCTCCAATTTGTCCCTTTTCTTTAATGTTGTTTTTGGCATATACATTAGAAGTCCTTACAGAATATGTAGGAGCTTTGAATAGTGAATAAGTTAACAAAAGGTAGCTTTATTTCAAGTGGAATATGTCAGTTCTGCCAGTTGAATTCATCAATTTCCTGCTGAATTAATCCTACATTTAAATTTCTGGTTTTAGAGGAGTTAGGAGCTAGTGGCATTCCCAGGTATTTGAAACACATGGGATTGAATGTAAAATTATAGTTACTTACTTCCAATGAATACATACGAAAGTCGCAAGTAGGGTTAATCTTATATCTAGATATATACTACCACTCAAGTAAGATGTTCCAAGTTAAAGGAAGAGTCACCTGTTGAACATCTAAGAGGAGTACTAAATCATCTACAAATAGGGTCTCTCCACATATCTGGCACTGATGTCTAGTAGGGTCTATATTAAATCAGCAAAACAGCATTACAGCGAATGCCGTTTCGCTGACATATATAGACTGAAATCCCACAACAGCAAAACCCCAGGTCACTGATTTTTTTCCCATGAAAAAAAAAAAAACGGTAGACCAACAAAACACAACACACCACTTAAAGCATTGCAAAGTGGGGGGCTTCACACCCCACACCCCACACCTACTAACTAAATATAACAACTCCAAGATTGCACTACAGTGGGGTAAAGGGCAATGTCATGGCTCAGGCCAAGCCATTTCTTTCCCAGGGAAAAAAATCGCTGACGTGAGCTTTTGCTGTTTTGGGATTTTGGTCTACATGTGTTGGCAAAACAGCATTCACTGCAATACCGTTTCGATGATCTAATATAGTTACAAGTTTACAGTGAGAGAGTACCAACAACTTTCACAACTTGGCACCTTTTAAATATTCAATTTACAATCCAGCATGTATCATATGGGTTTCCATTAAGTTTTTTGAATCCTTTAATAATCTCAGTATATGTTTTCTAGGCATTAGGTACATACCCTGTGGATAAGGTGAGGTTAAAAAGTTTAAGTTGAGGCTCAGATAGTACATATCTGGCTTTGATTAGCATGTATCCTGCTATGTTATCTGGTCCCATGGAATTATTACTTTTAGCCTTTGATAGGGATTTTAAGACTCCATCCAAAGAAATTTCAGTGGAAACTAAATTTTCAAGAATACTGAAGGCATTAATGTGGATAGGTGATGTAAAGTTAGGACTAAATGTGTCTGCTAATTTATTAGCTATATCTTTGGGACTGGAATATGTAATATCATTATAGAAGAGCACAGTGCTTTGTTGGATATTATTGCTTAATTTCCTGATATATAACTAAAGAAAGATTTGTAGTTTCTTTGACATCTGTAGTAACCATAATCTTAAACTCTGCTAATAGTACACTTAAGTTCCTTGTTAGCAAGTTTCAGGGTGGTCCTGAGATAAGGGTCGGGGATGTCTTACAACTCATTATCCTTTCTGTGTTTTGTTATACAGTTTATTAATATGAGTGTTCTTCAGGAGAGATTTGCTCCTGAATTTACCATTATATTTAGGGTAGATAGGCACTGACTTCACTATGAAGCTGTTTAAGTGTTTGTAAAAGATAGAGGTGATTGTAGTAGCCCTCCCAGTTGGTAATTTGCAGGGGACTTTTGAGAAATTTTGCCTAAGTCTTCCACAAGCTTGGTGTATGCACTCTATATGGCTGAACCAAATTAAATAGTTATTTTGCTAGTCAGAGACAGTGAGTGCAAATCAAAGGGTTGTGCTTACTTCCTGAGGTTGCTGCATACTGCTTTAGGCGGGAAGACTTTTGATTTATTCAGAAAGTGGTTTTGAATAGTGTCTCCATCAGCTGCTGTCAAAGTGAGACAACAGATAAGACAACCCCAAGCTCCTTCACACAGTTTTTGTTATGACAGATAGAATTTACAGGAGATACTAAATCAAATCATTCATCAAAAAGAAAGAAGCAAAATCATACTAAGGAGGTGTGTTTGCCAAGTGAGGTGTATCAGGATCAGTTCATGGTATTACCTCATGGGTCATTTTGTATTTCAAATTGACATGTGCGCTGTTATACTAAGATAATCTAGGCTGCCATAGGAAATCTTAACCAGCTTCAGAGTACAGTAGGTTGAATAACCTCTTTATTTTATGTCTTTCTTTAATTTTTATTAATAATTTGCAACTGGATGTGGGTAATGCGCTATTTACCCATGGTTGGTGTGCTTTGATAATGAGGGTGACATCTAAGTGATTAAACAAAGCCAACCATGGGTAAATCTTCTGTTACATACACAGACAAATAACCCTTATATTTTCTAAATAATATATAAACATACTTTAGTTCTCTTCCTCTGTTATCTATCATCTGTTAGTCTTTGGCATTCAAGATATGTACTATACATGCACTAATCATTTCCCTGTGAATGTCTAAACAGTACATTGAAGTCTGTGTTTTTTTTTCTTTCTTTTTTTTTAAAGGTTACTGTGTTGCCTTCTCTGCTTGCACTTGTGATAAGGTGTTGAGGAGTGAGCCCAGATAATATTGTTATCTACAATTCCTGGAATTTTGATAAGTGTGTAATTTTACACTGACTGAAGTCAAACTTTATCAACTGCACACACAAACAAGCCAAATATAGCAGTTAAGACTGCAAGTCGTGGTTTTAATTATTTGATGTGGCACTGAAGTGGTATCACAGCAAATAGTTGCCAATAATCATCACTGGTTCCAAAAGATGGATTTTTCTGATTTCTGCATAATGGACAGGTTTATATGTGTATAGTAATGTGGGCATGCTGATTGGTCTGTCTAATTTGTCTACAAATTTTTGAATAATTAAGAAATTTTATTACATGATTCTCAGTATTAATTTTCCATCTAATTTCAATATTCAGTTAATGAAATTTAAGGTAATGACCAAAGACTCTGTTGTAGCAAAGAGTTTTAGTATGGCAGAAAAGCATACTGTATCATTATATATACATGCATGCATGCTTATGTTATTTCCATGCAGGTGCACGTCACATACACACACACACACACACACACACACACACACACACACACACACACACACACACACACACACACACACACACGCACGCACGCACACACACACACACATACACACACACACACACACACACACTTGCAACTTTATGAGGAAAACCATTTTTTCAGCTTTGATGGCTGGAGAGGATCATGCTCAGGCAGCAGCTTATATTTACAGGATGCTGCCAGGAGTTTGTATTATCTTTCACTGTATTGAATTCTTACTGAGTAATAGGAAGTCTTAGTAGTAATCGCTGCCTCACAGGTTCAGTGTTCATATGTGATGACTAGTTATTTTGTTGAGTTTACATGTTCTTATGACTGCTTTGGTTTCTTTGTCGGTAATTTCATTTCTTTTCATCTCTTAAAAGCATTTTCTTTAATTAGCTACACTAAATCATCCATATATATGTTATTTATTTATACTGGCCCTTTTGGTCTGTGCCATGGCTTAAAAGGATCCAAGAAGGGACAGATCACTTACTCTGTAAGCAAGTAAATAAATAAATAAAATAGTTCATTTTATGAAGTTTATTTTTTTTGCTTTGTTGACTTCACTTTCCACTGCCACTGACAAATTTTGTTAGAGCATATGAAGTAATGTTAAATCTAGTTATGTGCAGCCTCTGTTATGTGTTCAGCAACTTACTCTGTTAGAGTCATGACATGCATTTTAGTGTATGAACTGTGATGACTACTTGAGTTATCAAACAGAAAAAAAAATCACTGTAAATAAACCACTTTATACATACAGCATAGTTTACTTATCATCATTTTGCAAAGGAAACAAGAGGTGTTCCTATGAAAGCTGGTGCATGGTTCATTTTTCTTTCTTTTCATTTTTTAATGGGAAAGTGCCATTAAATAAAATGCAAATCTGTTTTACAAAAACTTGTAATACTGACAAGAGACACTATTAAAATGGCTTGGCTACTGCCACCATGGGAAGCTCTGAGATGCCTTAACAATATTTTTGTAGTATTACATAGCTGTTCATAAAAGTGCCTTTAAGAAACGCATTGTAGAGATTTATGGATACAAATGAAAGTAGCCTTTCACAGCCCATTTTGCACTCTATGGCAGATTGTTTCAACTCAAGTCATGATTTTTTAACTGTCTTACAGAATGCATGGCTGTCTGTAAGCCACAGTGGTGCAGCGGTAGCGTTGTCACCTCATAGCAAGAGGTTCTCCCGTTCGATTCTCGGCTGGAGTGTCTTCTGTGTGGAGTCTGCATGTCCTCCCTGCGATCAAGTGGCATTTGATAGACATGCGTAAATGGGCGTGCCTTTGTTGAAGGTTGGGCATCGGGCTGGCACCTCGGCACCGTAAAAATCTACTGACAATCATTAGCGGACCGGAGTTCCACTGTGGCGACCCCTAACCGGGAAAAGCCGAAAGAAGAAGAACAACAGAATGCATGGCTATAGTAGGAGATTATTGTACAGAGACTGCTACAAAGCTGGAAACATTTCTGCCATGAAACATAAATCAAGCATGATAAATATGATAACACCAATATATACAGTTTTAAATTCTACTACAACAACACTTTTATCAAAGGTATATGAAGTTAGAAATGGCCTTACAAGTACCTGTGCTTCTATCAGTAAAACAAGTTGTACCTTTTATACTGCAAAACAGGTACAATGATAATCACAACTAGAATCGATATAGCTATAGGAAAAGTGATAAAAGTCCAATAACATTTATAACTACAATCAGAACTATAACAATATAGCTATAGGAAAAATGATGACAGTCCTATAGCTTTTGCAATGATTGGGGAGAGATGGGCGAAAGCTGCCAGCCTAGACAAATAGAATTTGATATATAATTCAGGCATTTGCAAATAAATGTAAAATACAAACATGTTTCTTGAGTGTAAAAGAATACTGTGAAATGTGGAACTGCAAAATATGTGACAACATTGCACTCTACTGGCCCAGTGAAGCATGTTGTTACCCTTTCATGTTAGAATTTGGCTCCAGTGCATCTGGATGAAGGTTTCATGCCCATTGTTTTAAGGCTAAAGTTTGTGACCAGAATTTACATGTGGAAGGTGCTATATTGCTCTGGTTTCTGCTAGAGTGTATATGTGAAATGTATTTTATTGTTGTAAGTTTCTGAGCAGGTGTTAGATTGCTAAATAATGCAGTTTGTTTGCCTGGGAAAACCTATGTGACAAAAATGATGTAATCTGGGAGGGCCTAAGAGACATATTTGTTAGTAATGTTTAAATGCTATTTCTCACAAGATACTTGGAGCATTTTGATCTTGGATATCTAACTCAGCACTCTGCCTTATGCTCACATGTAAGTTTTAGCACTGTGATTTCTTGTAGGAATAGTTAAAGCTAATAAAGATTAATTAGGTATTTTTCTTTGAAATCAGACCTGTCCTACTGTATTACTTTAAGTTTCTGTGTGATCTCTGAACTCTTAGATATCTCTGTTATGTAGTAGTTTTGTCTTGTGTTTTAATTATTTATTATTAAATATTTTTAAAACCTTCTACCTGTGGCTGGTTTATGTAGAGACAAATTATGTTTTAGAGTACATTATATATTTATAGAGTTTACTGTCTAAGCCCTTCTAATAAGCCTAGACTGAATAGTCACATTACCACTGGATAATAATATTGCACAGTAATAATTGGACACCCTTTTAAGGGCCTTTTAGTAGCTGATATTCTTAGCTGGGTGGTGGCAGGGATTACTACCATATGGTCTGGGTAAAGGGACACAGCTGGAGAATCTGTGTCAGCCTTTCCCAGGAGTGTCTGTGAAGTTGTATAAATATTTATCTCAAAGTGTGTGTGTGGTGTGTCAGCTACTTGGCAGGGACATGAAGCACTGTTTGGACAGAGAGGGTACTGGAGGCTTTAGCTTGCCCAGCTAGGCTGAGATCTGGACCCTACAGCTGTGCCAGTGTGGAGTCTTATTGGGGACCTGGTGAGCAAGGGCGCAAGCAGCCCCAGACTGACTGTGATCTCTGTGTGCACTTAAGGGAAATTGTACTTTACTGTGTGTATTAGTTATCCTTTCGTCTTCTTGGAGATGACCTCCCTGGTGTTAGTGGTGAGGATTGAGGCTCCTTAATTGCTGGGCCAGGGCACGGTCACCACAAGCTTTTGGCAGTGGTGAGATCTACTTCACATACTAATTGGCTTGTAGTGGTGTGGGTAGAACAAATTCCTGTAGCTTATGTACAGTGATCTCTAAAAGTGTTTTCTACTCTAAAACAGCCACGCAGTGTATACTCAGAGTTCAGATCACAATTGTTTTATTTCTTTTGTTAGCTTAGTGCTAGTCAGGGTGAGCAGGCAGCATGTCAGCAGAAGAGTATGGAAAGCTGACAAGGAGCCAGCTGGAGGAGATGTGCCAGGCTAGAGGACTGGTGCATGTAAACCTGACTAAAGCAGACCTGATTGCAGCCTTGGTTACAGCTGCATCAGAAAACAGCAGCCTGGAAGACAATCAGACTGACAGTGGAGATACAATATCCTAGGAGAATGGACAGCTCAAACTTTCTGCAGTGAACTTAAAAATCCAGCTGGAGCTAAAGAGTCTTGAGTTGGAGGTCAGGCATATGGAACTAGGAGCAGCCGAGAAAATGAGGAGTCTACAAGCTGAGGAAAATGAATGGCAGAGGAGGCATTAGAGGGAAATACTGACTCTTTGCCAGAGTCATGGATGTAATGGAGAAGGTAGTAACCAGACACCAGAAGCACAAAAGGCAGGACATTTCTTCCACAGTTTAAAGAGGGGGATAATTTTGATAGCTTCATTCATATGTTTGAGCAGGTATGTAAACAGTATGAAGTTGACTAAGGGCTCTGAGTATGGATCCTGACCCCCTTACTCCATGGTAAAGCTGTAACTTCTTTAGCAAAATGAATGACACATGTTACCCTGAGGCAGTGGCTTTGTCCTCCATTGAGGCAGAGAAGTTGGCAAATGCTTTGCTAGAGATTTTCAGCAGGGTAGGTTTCCCAAAGAAAATACTGTCTGACAGAGGTGGCAATTTTATGTTAGACCTGCTGGCTTGTCTGTGGAAGTCCTGTGGGGTGAAGCACATCAAGTCTATGCTACGGGCATTTGCAGATCAGTTTAAGAGAGAGTGGGACAAATATTTGCCCCATCTGTTGTTTGCTTACAGAGAGGTTCCCCAGGAATACACAGGTTTTTCACCCTTTGAGTTGCTGTATGGGCATAGGGTGAGGGGACCTCTAGATTTAATTTGAGATGAGTGGGAAGGTGAGTGTGAGTCTCACAAGGAGTCTGTTGTGGCATATGTCCTGAACCTCAGGACAAGGCTCAGGGAACACATGGACCTGGCCAAGGAGAACCTGGCAGAAGCCCAACAAAATAAAAAGGCATGGTATGACAGGAATGCTCGAGCTATAGAGTATGCTGTAGGGCAGCAGGTGATGGCTCTCATTCCTGTCAGACACAACAAGTTGCAGGCAGCTTGGGAGGGACCCTACAATGTGGTAAGAAAGGTAAGTGATGTTAACTACATGGTGGAAGTCTAGGCAGATGGCAGGGGCACAAACTGTACCATGTTAACATGATGAAACCTTACCATGATAAGGAGGCCCTTGTGCTGAGCATTTGCAGTGGATTGCAGGAGGAGTCTGAGGGAGATCTGGGGACTGATCTCATCAGTGAGGCTCGGGCTGACATCTTGGTGGAAGGGGTAGCAATGTCCCAGCAGCTATCTCCTACCCAGGTTCGAAAAATCTGAGTAGTGTTGTAGGAGTTTGGGGGCATGTTCACTGGGAAACCAGGGAGCACCCATCTGTTGCAGCACCAGGTGGATAAGGACCCTAAAGGCCTATCAGGCAGGCCCCTTATAGGGTGCCTGAGAGAGTCATAAGATATATGTTAGTTGTTTTATAAATTGTGTTTGTATTGAATTTTATTACAATTTTTTAAACATTGGTTTGATAGATGTATTTTCTCATGTTTTTTATGCATAGTATAATTACTTTAATAGTTTAATTGACTTTGGTTCCATATATTGTTCTATAGGTTGGCTGTGTCAGGTGGTTTTGTCTGTTCCTGTTATATAAATGAGTGTTTTTAACTTAGATGTATTAATTAACACTGAGGAAGGATTATTTCTGAAAGCTTTGTTTTAAATAAAGTGAGTTTTCTTATCTTATTCGTCTTTGGATATTATGCCTGAGAGAGTCAAACAGACTCTGAGGGAGGAGGTACAGGAGATGTTGGAACTAGGAGTTATTCAGGAGTCCAGCAGTCCCTGGGCCTCCCCAGTGGTGCTGGTGCCAAAGAAAGATGGCAGCACCAGGTTCTATGTGGATTACAGGAAATTAAATAGTCACACAGAGGCAGATGCTTACTCCATGCCTAGGACAGATGAGGCCATAGAGCAGATGGGTGGGGCTAAGTATCTTACAACCATTGATCTTACCAAGGGTTACTGGTAGGTGCCCTTGACTCCCAGTGCAAGAGAGAAGTCAGCCTTTCTGACTCCTTTTGGCTTGTATGAGTTCACAAAGATGCCCTTTGGATGAAGAATGCCCCAGCGACTTTCCAGAGGTTGGTAGATCATATCTTAGCATGAGCAGGAGGGTTTGCCCTTGCTTACATGGATGATATTGTTATCTACAGTAATTCCTGGCAAGAGCACCTTCAGCATGTCAGGGAGGTGCTGGGCAGACTACAGAGGGCAGGGTTGACCATTAAGCCGAACAAATGTCAAATCTCCTAGGACATAGAGTGGGGAGTGGTAAGATAGGGCCAGAACCTGCCAAAATGGAAGCCATTCAGGCATGACCTGCACCTGTTACAAAAAAGCAGGTGAGGGCATTCTTAGGGACAGCAGGGTTCTACAGAAAGTTTGTTCCCAATTATAGTACCATAGCTGCTCCCCTCACAGACCTGACAAGGAAGAACAGGCCAGATAAGGTAGTGTGGACCCCAGCATGTGAGCAGGCATTTCAGAAGCTTAAGGAAGCTTTGGGAGGACCCCCTGTGTTAGCCAGTCCAGACTATAGCAAAGAATTTGTTGTGCAGGTGGATGCTTCAATCTATGGGATGGGGGCTGTACTTAGCCAGATTTCTTCAGAGGAAGAAGAGCACCCAGTAGTTTATCTCAGCCTTAGGCTACAACCCAGGGAGGAATGCCATGCAGCGGTAGAAAAGGAATGTCTAGCCATAGTGTGGGCACTACAAAAACTTTAGCCTTATCTGTATGGAAGAAAATTCACTGTGATGACAGATCAAAATCCTCTAACATGGTTAAACAGAGCCAGTCAGCAAAATGCCAAGTTGCAAAGATGGAGTCTGGGGTTGCAAGCATATGATATGTCAGTACAGCACCACAGTGGGATTAGCAATGCCAATGCAAATGGGCTCTCAAGACAGGGAATGGGGTGAGATACATCCAGATAGATCTGATACTCTCAAGCGATGTTTCTCAAGGGGCACTTGAAAAACTCGCTTGACTTCCCCAGGGGGGAGAGATGTGATGATTGGGGAGAGATGGGCAAAGGCTGCCAGCCTAGTCAAATAGAATTTGATATATAATTCTGGCATTTGTAAATAAATGTAAAATACAGGCATGTTTCTTGAGTGCAAAAGAATACTGTGAAATGTGGAACTGCAAAATATGTGACAACATTGCACTCTACTGGCCCAGTGAAGCATGTTGTGACCCTTTCATGTTAGAATTCAGCTCCAGTGCATTTGGATGAAGGTTTCATGCCCATTGTTTTAAGGCTAAAGTTTATGACCAGAATTTACACGTGGAAGGTACGTTATTGCTCTGGTTTCTGCTAGAGTGTATATGTGAAGTGCCTTTTATTGTTGTAAATTTCTGAGCAGGTGTTAGATTGCTAAATAATGCAGTTTGTTTGCTTGGGAAAACCTATGTGTCAAAAATGATGTAATATGGGAGGGCCTTAGAGACATATTTGTTAGCAATGTTTAAATACTATTTCTCACAAGAGACCTGGAGAATTTTGAACTTTGATATCTAACTTAGCACTCTGCCTTATGCTCACATGTAAGTTTTAGCACTGTGGTTTCTTGTAGGAATAGTTAAAGCTAGTAAAGATTAATTAGGTATTTTTCCTTGAAATCAGACCTGCCCTACTGTATTATTTTAAGTTTCTGTGTGATCTCTGAACTCTTAGATATCTCTGTGGTATAGTAGTTTTGTCTTGTGTTTTAACTATTTATTATTAAATATTTTTAAAACCTTATACATGTGGCTGGTTTATGTAGAGATAAATCATGCTTTAGAGTACATTATATATGTATAGAGTTTACTGTCTAAGCCCTTCCAATAAGACTAGACTGAATAGTCACATTACCACTGAATAATAATATTGCACAGTAATAATTGGACACCCTTTTAAGGGTCTTTTAGTAGCTGATAATATTAGCTGGGTCATGGCAGGGATTACTACCATATGGTCTAGGTAAAGGGGCACAGCTGGAGAGCCTTTCACAGGAGTGTCTGTGAAGTTGTATAAATACTTATCTTAAAGTGTGTGTGTGGTGTGTCAGCTACTTGGCTAGGACACGAAGCACTGGTTGGACTGCGAGCGAGGGTACTGGAGGTTTTAGCTTGCCCAACTAGGCTGAGATATGGACCCTATAGCTGTGCCATTGTGGAGTCTTATTGGGGACCTGGTGAGTAAGGGAGCAACCAGCCCCAGACTGACTGTGATATCTGTGTGCACTTAAGGGAAATTTTACTTTACTGTGTGTATTAGTTATCCTTTCCTCTTCTCAGAGACAACCTCCCTGGTGTTAGTGATGAGGATTGAGGCTCCTTGATTGCTGGGCCAGGGCATGGTTGTCACAGCTTTCATAAAGATAATCACAATTATAATCAATATAGCTGTAGAAAAAGTGACAACAGTCCTATAGCATTTAGAACTACAATCACAACTTTAATCAGTATAGCTATAGGAAAAGGGATAACATTCCGATACCATTTATAACTATAATCAGAACTATAATCAATATAGCTATAGAAAAAGTGATGATAGTCCTATAACATTCAGAACGATAATCACAACTATAATCAATATAGATGTAGGAAAAGGGATAAAAGCTGAATGGCATTTATAACTATAATCACAACTATAATCAATACAGCTGTAGGAAAAGTGATAACAGTCCGATAACATTTATAACTATAATCAGAACTATAATCAGTATACCTATAGGAAAAGTGATGACAGTCCTATAGCTTTCATAACAATAATCACAAGTATAATCAATATAACTATAGTAAAAATGATGACTGACAGTCCTATAGCATTTCGAGCTATAATCACAACTATAATCAATATATCTATAGGAAAAGGGATAGCATTCCGATAACATTTATAACAATAATCAGATCTATAATCAATATAGCTATAGGAAACGTGATAACAGTCTTTAATATTTATTACTATAATCACAAATATAATCAATATAGCTGTAGGAAAGGTGATAATCGGATAACATTTATAACTATAATCACAACTATAATCAATATACACATAGGAAAAGTGATAACAGTCCTGTATCATTTATGATAATCACACTATAATTAATGTGGATGTAGGAAAAGTAGTAACAGTCCTATAGCATTTATAACTATAATCACAACTATAATCAAGATAGCCGTAGGAAAAGGATAATAGTCTTATAATATTTATAACTATAATCAAAACTATAATCAATATAAGTATAGGAAAAGGGATAACAGTCCTATAACATTTATAAATATAATCACAACTATAATCAATATAGATATAGGAAAAGGGATAACAGTCATAATATTTATAACTATAATCACAACTTTAATTAATACACAAATAGGAAAAGTGATAACAGTTCTGTAACATTTATGATGATAATCACAACTATAATCAATATAGCTTTAGGAAAAGAGAAAGCAGTCCAATAACTTTTATCATGATAATCACAACTACAATTAATATAGCTAGAAGAAAAGTGATAACAGTCAGTTAACATTTTTAACTGCAGTCAGTCCTATAGCATGTGTTGATGCTTTGTTCTAGCTGCTTTTCCAATGAGCCTTCATAGTCTGTTACATATTATAGTTGATGGGGGAGCCCAATACAGTGGTAATATGTATAGCCATGCTATTAAATTTCAATATGTAATGTTTTGCTGATTAACAATATTCTAATGGATCATTACTATTTCTGATTGCATAAGAGAGTATGCATTAATCCTTTACTTCTTTGAAATATTATTCCTCTGTTTTTGCTGTCACCAATAGTGCACACACACACACACACACAGACACACACACACACACACACACACACACACACACACACACACACACACACACACACACACACACACACACAGACACACACACACACACACACACACACACACACACACACACACACACACACACACACACACACACACACACACACACACACACATGTGCGCGCACACACACACACACACATATCCACATATATATTTCATAGATAAGTGTCAGCAGAACTGACACATGGCTAATATCCAAGAATTGTATTAAGATGTGTGTTTTTGTGGAGTTTACATCATTTCTGGAGTTTACATATTTTCCTTCTGCATCCACCATTTTTTTTATCCTTCCCAGAAGGATGCAGTTGGACTCCAGGTGGGAAAGGTCCTTAGAAAGACTATTAACTCATCTGTTAAACAAAAAGATATATTTAAAAAATAATAATGCAAGATATGCTTACTGTGCATTTTATTTTTCAGAAGAGTATTTTTTTTTATTTGGAAACTCTGTACAAATACTGACTTTTCTATAAAGCAAATAAGGAGTTAACTACTGTAATATAAAATATCTGCTGAATCTGGAAAGGTTAGTGAAGACATCATAGCTGTGAAGTCAGCATGCAAACTGTGAAAGCAAAATCTCATTATATATTGTTGCCACTTCCACATGTGAATGAATCTGCATCATTCACTCCTTTTGGTCTCACGCTTCCATCAACACCATTTCTTCAGTGTATTGTGCAACTGCATCCTGGGACTTATAGAGGATGCGGAAGAACCAACTGCAAAAATTATTACTGAAATATTTCTGCATACCTGCAGTGAAACTACTGAACTCATTCTGATGCTATAACTGCAATAGCTACGTTTGAAATACTAATATGCTATTTTCACACTATTTTATTATTCAGTAATTAGTCCTAATATCTCGTGTGCATTATGGTAATTAAGCATGTCAGTCTTATAGGTTCATAGGTTGGTACTAGGTTATCGGCCCTAGGCATATGCAAGCCTAGTCATAACAATTCCCTGGCTATTTCTTCCCACACTATTTACTTCCCTGGACCCCTGTCTAGCAGAGCGACTGATGTGATCCCCGGAGTGAATTTCCTTTCTCCCATCCAATCATTAAGGTTCCTTTTGAAGAGGGCCAAAGAGGCGCTCTGCTTGACATGTATGGGCAGTCTATTCTAGAGTTTGGGGAGTCTCTCGGTCAGGAACCTATCCCTCCAGCATGTTTTGTTTATTGTGATGACAAGGTTTAGATCTCTGGAGCGTGTGGCTCTGAGGGATTGGGATTTCTTTAAGTGTAGCATGACCAACAGCTCTGGGTTTGACATGGCCTTGTATGTTAAGCAGAGATCGCCTCAGAGTAGACGATATACGACAGAGTATAGCTGGAGTTTTTTAAGGTGGTCAGCATAGCTCATCTGCTTTAAGCCTGTGATTCTTTTAGTGAGGTATTTCTGCAGCCTTTCCAGTTGTTGCAGATGTCTTGAGAGGTGCATACCAAATGGGATGTTGTATTCTATAAGGGGGCTAATGAGGAATGAGTACAGTGGGACAATGACCTCCTTTTTTCTGGATGAAAAGCCCTTAGTGAGGAGGTGTGTCACATAGAAGGATTTCCAGACTGTTGTGGCGATGTGGTTATTGAAGGTGAGACCACTGTGCACCTGTGTCCCTAAGTCTCTTATCACACTTTCGGTGTTTAGTGTACTGCCACTTATGTGGTAATTCATGGGTGCATGTTTTTTACCAAAGGGGATAACTATACATTTCTTGGAATTGAGCTTGAGCCCATGGCTCTGGCACCAAGCATCTGTTTCTGTAAGGCCCTTTTGTAGAGTATCCACATCATTTGGGGATTCAATAATGGCTCCCAGTTTGCAGTCATCTGCGAACTTTGTTAGCCAGAGTCCCTTAGTGTTGGCCTGTACTTCAGAGAAGTAGATGCCAAACAAGAGAGATCCCAGGACTGAACCCTGATGTACTCCAATTGTCACTTGTCTGGAGCTGGATTTGGAGTCAGTTACTTTTACAGTGTGGGTTCTGTCAGTAAGCCAGTTGGCAACCCATCGAGTGACAAAGGGATTAATGCCCAGCTTAGTAAGTTTATCTGTGATTCCAGAGTGGGGGATGGTGTCAAAGGACTTGTCGAGGTCCAGATATGCTGTGTGGACTGCCTTACCCTCGTTCACAGCTCTGGAGACTAATTCGAAGAAGTCAATCAGGTTCAGAAGACAAGATTGGCCCTTCCCAAACCCAAACTGGGTGGGGTCCAGTGTTTTAAGGTTGCCAATGTCTTTGTTTTTAAGTTCCATGATAATACGTTCCATTGCCTTGCAGATCAGGCTCATTAGACTGATGGGGCGGTAGTTCCCAGGATCCAAGGTGGATCCCACCTTGTGGAGTGGGATAACTGTAGCTGTGCACCACTCAGTGGGCATGAAGCCTGTGATGAGGGTATGATTAAACATGACACTTAGGTGAGGTGCCAGTTCATTTTGTAGTTCATGTAGTACACAGCCCAGGATGTCATCTGGTCCCATGGATGCTGTATTCTTAGCTTTGGAGAGTGTGTTTTTTACCTGTGTGGCCATTATTACCAGAATTTGGCAATCTTCCGGTATTGAGATCGGCCATTTAGGGGGTGAAAGGGGGGGTGAAGTTGGCACTGAATCGATCTGCCAGGATCTTGGCAATATCCTTGAGATTAGTATATTTAATGCCCTTCTGTTGTAGCTCAAAGCAGATCTGAGCATTGCCATTTAGATTTTGACATAGTTATAGAATGCCTTGTGGTTGTCTTTAGAATCTCTGGCAATTTTATTTTCATAACTAGCTTTGGAGGATTTTATGAGGGATCTCAGCTTCTTACTGAGGCTGGTGAGGGAGTTTTTTGCATCCTGGGATTTTCCTCTTTTCTGCAACAGTTTTTTCCTTTTGTTGTAAAGTTTGTTTATGGCAGGGGACCACAAGATTGACTTCCTTTTTTGGAGGAGAGCATCTTGGTTCTATTTGGAATGGCGCGATTCATGCATGAGTGGATGTGCTCATACAGTCTCTTAGTGTAGGACTCAGCAGTCGAACTTTCAGTTCCCATCTGCATGTGAGTCATGAAGTTTGTAACTTCTGACTTGAGTAGCATGAAGTTGGCTTTGGAGAAGGTTTTATGGAGGTTTCCTTATTGGGTGGCAGGGGAGGGATGTGGATGTTAAGGGTGATTAGCTTATGGTCTGATCTGACCAACGAGGGGGTGACCATAGGTGTGGAGCATCGATTTCCCATGTTGGTAATGACCAGGTCTAGGATATTGGAACCCCTGGTGGGACTATAGATTAGTTGATCCAGGGCATTGGAATTTTTAAATTCCAAGAACCGTTGGGCAAAGGTGTTGGTACATCAGTAGTTTTCCCAGTTAATGGCAGGGTAGTTGAAATCACCTGGTATTAGGGTGTTTGGTTGTATATTAATACTTTCCAGTATGTTTAGAAAGGTGTAGTGAGAGTCTTGGGGCATGGCGGGGGATCTGTAGCAAGCTACAATTTGGATTGCAGTCTTACCTATTGTTAGTTGCAGCTGGAGAATTTCAGATGCATTGTGTTGGGTAACTAACCTGGTGGTGTGAATATCCTTGGTGAATATGAACACTCATCCACCTTTAGTGTTTCAATCCTGGTTTGGTAGCCAAAAAGTGTGGTAAGAGTTGTAGCCTTGTACTGCAGGGGTGCTCTCTGGAGCCTTAAACCAGGTCTCAGTTACTGCACAGATATCGATGTTCTCCATTTTTAGGAGTGCCTAAAGAGAGTGCATTTTGAGGTTTAGGCTTCTAGTATTGAGTAGCATTACCTTCAGATTTTGCATGCTTGTACCTGTTACAGTGGTGGTTTTGTCCTTTGAACTTTGCCTAAAAAAGGCACTATAGGGGTGGCAAGAACCTTAGCCAGTAACCTGAATCCCAAGGGCGACAGGTGCAGACCATCTCTGGCAAAGCATCATGGTCTGTCGATCATGTCATCCCAGGCAGACAGATACTGGATCCCCTTTGAATGACACCATAAGCTTAGCCAATTGTTGAAGTCAATCATTTTGTCCTTATATTGTGGTATCATTCTGGGCGAAGGTAAGATGCTACTCAGGGCTAGGGTCATACTTGCCTAGGCCACATGATCTGAGAGTTCTTCCATGTCTCTTTTCATGTAGTCCAGGGAGGTATGTCTCAAGTCATTTACTCCAACATGGACAAGGACAGAGTCATATTTGTACTTGTTGTGGAGTGACTTGAGTGCATGAGTTATGTGGCAGATCCTGGCACCCGACAGACAGCTCACTGTAATTTTCTCCTTGTTCAGCCTGGTGAGTGGGACATCAGTGTGCCTGACTACAGAGTCACCTATGACTAAAGTGTTAGGTACGGTGTCTTGCCTAAGGGGCTGTTGCTGGGTGGCACACTGGTGTTGTGAGTCATATGTAACACTTTGGTTGTGACTGGTGTTTGTTTACATTTCAGCTTTGAAGGTCCTTGTTGCTTGGGCAGGTTACAGTTAAGGGCCTCCGCATATGTGTATTTAATGTTGCTATGTATGGGTGTTGGTGGTGTGAGTTTAGAAGGGCTATATATGTTGCTTGAAGTGTAGTGTGGGTGTTAAACTTCTCCTCTTGACTGTCTAGCACAATCTTGGGTGGAGAGAGCTTTGCTTCCAGTTTGGCTATGTAAGTGCATCTCTCACAGGTTGTAGTGTTTGGTGGTTGGAGGAGAGGGTTGTCTGTGTACATGAGGCAATTGCTGCATTGCCCCAGTATGCCCAGATTCACCAGGTAGACAGGAAAAATCAACGGAAGCTGACCCTTGCACATGCCTGGTTTGGTGCTTTTTTTTTTAAAAGTACAGGCGCTGTTTTCCCTTACCTTAACAAGGTACTTGCAATTATAGGCTGTTTATTGTCTATGATTAATTTCTCCTTATTAATAAGGAGAGTTGAGTGCTTGTATCAGTTTAAGGCTTCCTAGTGCTTTCCAGCAGGTATTAGAGCAAGTGCTAGTCACAGAGATGCTTAAAGGTACGATGAAAAAAATGGTTTATCCTAAACACTGCAGTGTGCACTAGAGAATTTAGATGTGAAAGTAGGTAACTTAAGTTTTACCTGTTTAAAAAGTAAAGTTTTAGTGGAGAGTCACTAATTTTAAAACAGCAAGATAGATTGAAAGGGGGTGATCACTTTTGTATTCCGGTACTATGGAATACAGTAGAATGGCCAATAAATTTAAATAGTTGAAAGGGAGTGATTTCACAAAATGATAATTTTGTGCTTACTCACAGAAGCCAGTGAAAGCAGACAGGAAATGAGATATATGGTCAAATTAACATAAGAGGCAGGCATCTAGAAAGATAGTGGTATTTAATTTCTGCCTGACTCACAAGACACAGAGCTGTGGTGGCTTTTGAAGTTTTAGTATGTAGTTTCATACTTTTCATTTAGTACTAGTGGTTAGTTAAGGCTACAAGTATTTCATATTCTGTTAGTCATGCTCATGATTGTAATGCATTGTATAGTAATGTGCATCTAGAATATATAATTGAACAAAAAGAGAATTTTGTTTTTGTTTTCTGTTGTGTCCTTTATAAACGTGGACTATACTCACATATCACTATACAATTAGGGTATATATATATATATATATATATATATATATATATATATATATATATATATATGGGATCCATCAATATGTTCGAAGTTTCACTACTTCGAACCCCACTTCACCGAGTCCACTTGTTTAAAGTAGTGAAACTTCAAACATTGACTTCAGCAGTCACACTACAGCACGGAATGGGAATATTCCCTTTTCCCCACTGTAGTGCGATCTTGGAGTTGGTATATTTAAGTAGGGGGGTGTGTGGGGTGCAGGGGAGCTTGTCCCCCTGCAAAAACATGTTTTAGTGGTTTTGTTTTTTTTTTTTTAGGTAGCCCGGGAAACTAGACTTCAGTTAAAGTGCACTTTCGTTTAAGTGGACTTTCGCTAAAGTGTAGGGTCTACTGCTCTATTTCGAAGAAGTGTATTTTTGATGTAAAGCAGTAGACCCATATATATATATATATATATATATATATATAGATATATATATATATATATATATATATATATATATATATATATATATATATTAGCCTGTTTTAACCATTTGAAAGTCAGGTTATGTCAGTTAGTTGTTAGTTCTCCATACTATTATCCAAACCCATTAACCCCAACTTCTGTTGCTTGCCTCTGTCTTACACTAACAAACTTTATCTATCGCAGGGGCTCCCATATAGGCCACCACTCCACTTAGCAATATTCAAAATGCATTTTATTAACTATTTTACCTTGTAGAAACCATTCATGCTCTCCCTATTTTAAAGTTTCTACTAATCATTCTTTCCTATCAATAGTATTTAATGTCTAGAAAATATGCCACTTGATCTGTTTTTTTCTAGTCCATACATATGTTTACTAAATCTTTTCTTCCACCAGCTTATTTAAGTTTAGGTTGGCTGTATGCACAGATTTCTCCTCATCAATGGCCTTGGTAATTGTCTTGATGAAGTCCACCAGGTTTAACAGGCATAATTTCCCTTTGACAAATTGAGTACAGTCAAGTGTTTGAAGGTTACCGATGTCTTTGTTTATAAGGTCCAATTTGATTCTGTCCATGGCCTTGCAGATAAGGCTAGTCAGGCTAATTGGTTTATAGCTCCCAGGGTCAGTGGAAGCATCACCTTTGTACAAGGTGATAACGGTTGCCTTTTTCCATTTAGCTGGGACAAAGCCAGTGCTTAGACTGTGACTGAAAAGACTACCCAATGGTGTTGCTAATTGGTAAGGATGTCTTGGGGAAAGTGTGGCAGAGAAAGGGGAATGAAGTTTTCACAGAACCTGTTGGCTAACAGGTTGGCAATGTTCAGAGGCTCTGTATACATCGTATCATTAATTACCAGTTTGGCACATATCTGAGCCTTCCTTTTAGGTTAATGATGCAACTAATGAACACGTTATGTTTGCCCTTAGTTGTGGAAGCTAATTTAGATTCATAGTTAGCTTTTGAGGACTTCACGAGGACTCTTACTTTATTATTTAAGCTGAGAAGGGAGTGTTTCCAGTTTGGGGTTCACTCCCTCTTACCCTTAGACAGCCCATTTTCCTCTTATTGCAAAGCCTGTTAATGGCAGTTGTCCACCAACCAGGTTTGCTCTTCCTTGAGGAGCTTTTTTTGGTCCTATCAAGTACTACTGAGTCAATGCAGTTGGTCAGGTGCTAGTATAAAGCATTTGTGCAGAACTCGGCATAGTTGCCAGTTCCATCTGAGGGAGGATGTTCAGTGAAGCTATTTATACCATCCTGTAAGAGATTGCAATCTGCTTTGGAGAAGTTTTTTAGTTTAGTTTGTGCTACGAGGGGGGGGGGGGGGTCAAGTGTGATAGCAACTTTGAATGAGACTGATTTATGGTCAGATCTCACCAGGGAAGTCCTCACAATAGGGGTGCTACAGTGATTTCCCCATATTGGTAAACAACAGGTCCAGTATGTTGGGACCCGTTGTACGGGTGTCAACTAGCTTGTCCAGGGCATTGGGGTTAATGAAGTTGATGAAAGTTTGGGCAAGTGAGTTTCCATATGAGTAATTTCCCCAGTCAATGGATGGCTAGTTAAAGTCACCCAAAACCATGGTGTTCGGATGTATCTTGATAGACTGAGGTAGATCCAAATAGGAAGAGTGGGTGTCCTGATTCATGGAGGAGGTCCTGTAGCTGGCAATAACTTGAACAGGTGTCTTACCAACAGTTACTTGCACCTGATGTAACCAATCTGGAGGTGTATTTATCTTTAATGAATATTGATACATCGCCTTCTTTAGTTTGCATGGCTTCAGTTTGTGGTCTGAAAGTGTGGAAGGAGGTGTAGCCTGATATGGCTGGGTTGCTCTCCACAGACTTGAACCAGGTTTCTGTGACTGCACAAATGCTTATGTCTTCCAAGATGAGTACTGCTTCCAGTTAATGCAGTTTCATGTTAAGACTCCTAGCATTTAGCAGCAAAACCCTGAGGTTGTTCTTAGATTGGAATGTTGTCCTTGAAACCCTGCCTAAAAAGGCACTATGGGGTGACAATAGCTTTGGCCACTAGCCAAAATCCCAGGTGTGACAGAAGAATACCATCTCTGGCAAAGCATCGAGATCTATCGATCATGTCATCCCAGGCTGACAGATATTGTATCCCTTTGGAATGGCACCAGAAACTAAGCCAATTATTGAAGTCAGTCATTTTCTGTTTGTATTGAGGCATCATCCTAGGTGAAGGTAAAATGATACTTAAGGCTAGGGATATACCAGCCTGAGGCACATAGTCCGAGAGGTCATTCTGAGTATGAACTAGCCAATGAGAGTTATACTTTGCACCTTCCATGTTAAGGTCTATCATACTCAGCCAGATTGGATGATGACTGAGACTGGTACCACATCTAATTCTCCCTGGATCTGGGATCTACAGACAGTTTCTCCATAGGTTCATAAGTAAGTATTAGGCTAGCTGCAATTGTGGGCCATTTTATGCTTAGCCAGTTTCCCTTTTTGTGCTGAAAATAACCTATTCCATTTTGGTTATAGATTTTCCCTACCCATCCCATGGTGGATAATTATATATTAACCCTAATGAAAATAACTGTAAAGATACTATAGATAATTTGCATGTGATAAAGCATTTAGGAGCTGCTTCTGTCGATTATTAGCAGTCCTGTGATAAATATTCTGTTTCCTGAACATAGATCTGAGCTGTGCTTGAATATGGAGAGGGATGAACTTTGTTTTATATGGACAGGGGGTCTGTACCACAGCAGCGGTATCCTCTGTGTCACCTCTTAGTAGTCGGTAGGATGCCAACTATATTAAGTGGGCTTTGAATCGATCCATGTATGACATGTTGTTTAGGTCTTATATCCTTTTAGTAAGGTAGCTCAGTGGGTTTTACAGTTATTGCATAGGTCTGGACAGATGCATGTCAAAGGGGGGCATTATCTTTAATGATTGGCCTAATGAGGGCTAAGTAAAGGTGGACATTAACATCCCTAAATCTAGACACAATCCCTTTGTTTATATGCTGTATGACATAGAAATACCTTATTACAACAATAGACATATGTTTGTCAAAAGTTAGGTCAAAGTCCACATACGTTTCCAAGTCCTGAACAACTATGTCATCGCTTAGGGTCATATTGTTAATGTGGTAGCTCCCTGGAGTAGATGACATCCCAAAGGATACAATAATGAATTTTTTACACTTAGTTTTCAACCATGATTTTGGCACCAGTTATTTATTTGAGATAAACCTTCTTATAGGTTCATAGATTGGTACTAGGCTATCAGCCCTAGGGCCTATACAAGCCTAGCCATAACAATTCCCTGGCTATTTCTTCCCACACTATTTACTTCTCGGATTGCTGAATCATCTGAGGATTCAATGACTGATCCTAACTTGCAGTTATCTACAAACTTAGTCAACTGGACCCTTTGGTATCGGCTTTTACTTAAGAAAAGTAGATGCCAAACAGGAGATGTTCCAGCATAGGACTCAGGGAGGACTCCACTAGTTACCAGTCTCTTTGTTGAGGTAAATTCTCCTATTTTGATTAACTCTATCCTACCTGTGAACCAGTAAGCTATCCAGCAGGTGACATAGGGGTTTATTCCCAATTCAGGATTGTGTCAAATGTTAAAGCAAATTTTCAGCAAGTCAAAAGGCATCAGAAAAACTTCTTCTGCTACATTAACAGAACAGTTTAGAAGGACACATATATCACAAAGAGGATACCACTGTTGTATAAAGCTTCCTTGTCTTTGAGGCTTTTCGTTGGTTGTTTTCATGAATGAGATATGTCGATTGGCTAAAGGATTGTGAAATGCCGACTGGCTAAGGGGACATTTAGTATCAAATGTGCCCTGAGATAAGGCACTTTGTCAGTGTTGAATCACCAACCATTTACCTTCTGTATCCACACAGAACTATGGATAAAAATAAACTTATTTGTAAAGCTTTTTGTTTAAGGAAGCTTTCCATTGACTACCTTTACCAAACCGTCATGACTATTGGCTAAGAAATGATAATATCTTCCCTTTTTGCATTTGTTGAGGAATGCATATTAAAAAGTGAATTCATTTGCAAAGTTTCCTTGTTCATGGAGGCTTTTATTGGTTGCTTCCATGAATGTGACATACCGATTTACTGTGCCCTCAGATAAGGCGCTTTGTGAAAGTTGAATTATTAACTTTCAGAGCCCTCGTATGAGGTTTATTATGAAATACATTGAATGAGCTACCAATAGGCTAAAGTACATCAATGTTATACTCTGAAAGTTCTATGGAGAAGCAAATAGGCCTTAGGATGTTATTGACCTTCTGCATTTGCATAGAATTACATGGATAAGAGTGAACCTATTTGCAAAACTTTCTAGCCAATGGAGGCCCTTTATTGGTTATTATTACAAATGATTGGCTAAGAAGTGATAATATCTTTATTTTCTGTATTCATTCAGAATTGGTTAGATAAAGCGAACTAACCTGTAAAACTTCTCTTATTTTGGAGGCTTTCTATTGGTTGCTTTCACGATTGTGACATACCGATTGGATAAGAGAACATTCAGTATCAATTGTGCTTTAAGACAAAGTGCTTTGTTAAAGCTTAATCATTAACAGTTATAAATGTATACAAGAAGCCCTGATCTATTAGAAATAAATGTGAATTAAAGTTTTTGTGACACACTGCCCTCGTAAAGAAATAAATGCCTAGAAGTGAAGTAATATACAAAGTTCCCCGATGAAGGGAATACTTCTATTGGTTGTCAGCTAGAATCTAGCATGTGTTATGCCTTGAATAATATAAATCATGCCACTTGTTTTCATAAATTTGAGCTGAAGTGCTTTATGAAAGTTAATTACAAATTGTAAGATAATATCTGTAAATAGGACAGAACGAGCTACAAATAGTTTGAATTGAGAGAGTGATGATCAAGCGAGCATGCAGAAGAGGGGAGATTCTTATTGGTTGTTAGTAAGAATCTGGCATCTTGATTGGCTTGACAAAGAAAGAAAAAAAAAGAATAATAAGAACTATGCCATCTGTTTTCATGAATTTGAATTATAGTGCTCTGTGAAAGTCAATTACAAAATATAAGAGTTTTTATAAGAGCACAGCCATGTTTTCAACTGAATCAGCCTTAATAGTGCAAAATACATGAGAGAGATATGATTATGGCAGATGCCTTTTGAAAATTGTGTATATATTAATGCTGAAGTTTCATACTCTGCATTGATTAATGTATTTAGTTAGAATGAGTCCATCCATATTGAAAGAGACTTGAAAGATGTTTTTATTAAACTTACTGAACGGGCAAAGATTTGTTTCATCTGATAGATTGATGAATAGGTGAAGCACAATTCCATTGGTGCACTTCAGTCAGTAACTGTTCTTTATTGGATGGAGGAGAGGGGCTTGGATAATACAAGCCTATTATTGGTTGAAAAACTCATTTTGGTTTAATTCTTCCATATTGGAGAAAGATGGAGAGACTGAAAAGAATGGTCTAATCGGCTAAGAAGTCAAGCTCTGTCCTCTAGAACTGATTGGACAATTTAGTAGCTGGCGAGTTATGCTTATTTGCATGCTTAATTTTTAATATGTCATCTGATTTTAATGTCTGAATGTGATTGGATGTTTGTATTTTTAAAAATAGGATGTTCAGGACCAATTAATCAGGATCTTAAGAAGGCATATTGCCGAAAGCGCTTATCCTGGTTCTGAAGGCATAAGTTGATTTCATCTATTAAAGCTTCAATTTTTTTTATTGTGGTGGAATGTTCCTTGTTTTTTTTTTGCACCTATCAGAAATGCACACACAACCACACAAGAATGTCATAATGAGGCACATGCACAAACCAGGATCATTATAGAACATGTGTATGGGATGCTCAAATCACGGTTCCGCTGCCTTGACATATCTGGGAGAGCCTTGCAGTACTCCCCAGCAACATGTGCACACATGTTTATAATATGTGCCATGCTACACAATATTATCCTGTGGAAACAGCTACAACAGGAATAAAACAGGAAAGGACCACACAGCCCCCCACCATTGCCAAGGTCTCCACAGGCACAGAGGGACTCAGAGGAGGAACATCCTGAGCCTGCCCCTGTAGGCAGATGGAGGCATGCCCAGTATGCTCTGTCCTTGGCAAAAAGGCAATGCATAGCACATACACTGACACTGTAGGGCCTGATGGACTGATTTCTCTCTCTGACTCACACGCACAGTAAAATGGATGCCGAATATCACACCACCTATACCTTACAATGTATAGGCAGTGTACTGCGTGCATCTGAAATAGTCAGCCCTCAAGCACCACCCTCACAAGAGCCTCAGGCACAAGGTAAGTCAGTCTTCTTAACAAAATAAATTAATGGAGTAGAATGTTCTGATAGCATATCTATGATATTGATTCAAGCATGCAAGGGAATGGGGTGGCTTACTAGGATAACAGCAGACAACTGACAGCTCTGTGGGACAGCAGGAAGAGTATCCCCAGTACTGACCTACTCACACCATGCAGTACCAGCCTAGTTGACAAATACCACTGCAGTATATGTGGTGAGACAAATAACTGGGGGTCATAGGTCACATACATGGATGTCAAAGTGGGGGTCCCACACCCACCCCCGGCCTCACCCAGAAGATAAGCTGTAGAAAACCATACAGAAATGTCTGGTAAAACCCCCCACATGGCGACTTCCATGAAATCCCCACTTACAGACTTTTACACAGTGACATCATGGCAGGTCTGGCAGTGGCAGTATGGCTTTGAAAGGTAAGAAGTCTGAAACTAAGAATGTTTATGCCAGAGCAATCTGACCTGTGGTTGATACTGTTATGCCTGTAGTCTCAAAGATAGGGCATGCCACTACGCTAAATGGGACCAAAATGTTAAGAGATATCAGCACAGTCTCTGCAAATGTGTATTGTGTACAAATGGGTGAGATGGCTCCACCATATTCCCATAGAAATGCAGTAACATGTACCTAGCCTTAAGCAGCATCCAGCCGTCAAATAGAGTGATGGCTCAACACAAACAGATAGCAATGTCAGTAACACCCACAGTCAACTTATTGGTATCATCCCAGGGTTGTCCATTGCTGGCACCCTGGGAACATATGATCATCAGAATACACTTCCTTGCTACCAATGGCCTGCATCTGTCACACCTGGCCTACAGGCCTGTGGCAAATACCCATGCCTCACCCACAGTGCCCTGTTAGGGAGTGTCATGGGATCCATAACACCAACTCAGCCTACAAATTGCAAAGGAAAGCCATGCTGCTAACTGCTAGGAGAAATTCTGCCAGTGTCAGAGAGCCAGAAATTTGGACAAAGCCATGAATAATGGGGTGAAAAACATCCAAAGAGGACACCATTGAAATACTGCTCTAATAATGTTATAAAGTTGATGGAATGATTGTAGTAGCATGGAATGTCTGATGGGTATGAAGTCTGAAACTGCAATGTCAACTGTCAGTAATATCTGACTTCAACCCTGAGTGACTTGCAAAACACTTTTCCTTGAAAACCACACTTGTTTGGCTAACCAACAAGATATATGTGTCATGGATGTGGACATTCTGTGATACTCTGTACAGTCGACAGGCAGGGCTAGGAGCCTAAACATAGGAATGCACTCATTGCAGGCAGTCCTAACCCTGGAAGATGGTGATATGTCTGCACCCTCAGAAGCATGGCCCACAGCCATGGGGAGTAAGACACCCTTCCCTGATCACTCATCCTGTGCAACATCCTGTCCCCAAAATGTGGCCATCCAAACATATATGCGAGACAAACACACACCTCCAGGCTGGTTAAACAGTCTGAAACATACAAGACCCTCCAAGGGCAGTCAACAATTGAGAAGACCCCTATGCAAAGTACTGGTAGCTATAGGCAAACATATATGACCCAGGACACCCTCCCCCACATATCTTATCCCCCACAAATCTATCTAGAGTCTGCCTGTTACCCTGATCCTGTCTGACTTATATTACCCAACGATGGACTGGAAATCAGACCAGGCCAGGACAGAAATGCACAGAGATTCCACCATTATAATATATCACCAAGGTGTTGGACCATTTCCACAGCACCAGCAGTCAATGGTTTGCAGGCACACCTCTCAACAGGCTGGGCTATGCAAGAATGCATAGCATTTGGCCCATAATCCTGGTGTGTGCATCATCCATTCTGTATTCCTCTGGTAAATCACTGTGATGATCTGAGGTGGTATGTCATGAGGTACTGAAATAATACATGGCAGTGTCAAATGGCATATATGTCAGATGTCTGCTAAAACAAGCCCCGTAACCCTAGCAACACATACATTCTTGAGAGAAATAGTCACAATCACCATATGGCCCATGGTCTCAACATTTTGATAAGCTATCTCCAGATATCCTGCAGCAAAAGGTTGAGTGGTATGGCTGTAGCACAAAACAAACTGGACTGGAGTACAACAATCCCTGGAATGGAGTCCCACGTGTACTATAGAAGGTCACACTGGGCATGCTCATACACTTAGAGAAATGTCAGTAGGATCTTGGATAGAACAGGCCTTCCCCACCCAGTGTACTTCCCATTTCCCTACTTTAGTAGTCCTGAAGATGTCTGTCACCATAGAAGTAAGTCCCTTAGAGAAATTTCAGTAGGATCTAGGATTGAACAGGCCTTTCCCATCCAGTGCAATTCCCATTGCCCTACTTTAGCAGTCCTGAAGATGTCTGTCACCTTTTGTCAGGCCTTGACCATATAAGCTCTGTGGTGTGTGTGATAATTGCATACCACTATAGTACAAATAGCTAGTTAGGTAGAAGTTCTAATCTTAGCCCTGGCAAATGTAAAAGTGTTTGTGCGTGTTTACAGATAAAAGCTTTTAGGTCCATTCAAACACAGTACAATTCCACTATCCCTACTTTGGCAGTCCTGCAATTATCAGTCACCTTAGAAGTGCCTTTTGTCAACCTTCAGTCCTGTAATCTCTGTGGCATGTGCGATAACTGCATAACACTATAGTACAAATAACTAGTTAGGTAGGAGTTCTGATCTCCATCCTGGTAAATAGAAACGTGTGTGTGTTTACAAGTAAAAGCTTTTGGGTCCATTCAAACCAAGTACATTTCCCTTTTTCCTACTTTAGCATTCCTGCAGATATCAATGACCTTAGAAATGCCTTTCGTCAGGCTTTAGCCTAATATGCTTTGTGGTGCATGTGATAACTGCATAACCCTATAGTACAGATAACTAAAAAGGTAGGAGTTCTATTCTCAGTTCTATCAAATGTAAAAGTGTGTGTGTGTTTACAAGGAAAAGCTTGTGGGTCCATTCAAACCCAGTACACTTCTTCTATCCCTACTTTAGCAGTCCTGCAGATATCAGTCACCTTAGAAGTGCCTTTCGTCATCCGTCAATCCATAAGCTCTGTGAAACATGCAATAACTGTGTAACAGTATAGTACAAATAACTAGTTAGTATGCATTTTAATTTCAGTCCTAGCAAATGTAAAAGTTTGTGTGTGTTTACAAATAAAAACTTTTGGGTCCAATCAAACCCAGTACACTTCCCCTTTCCCTACTTTAGCAGTCCTGCAGATATTAGTCACCTTAGAAGTGCCTTTCATCAGACTTCAGACCCATAAGCTCTGTGGTGTGTGTGATAACTGCGTAGCACTATAGTACAAATAACTAGTTAGGTAGGAGTTCTAATCTCAGTCCTGGTAAATGTATACATTTGTTTGTGTGTTTACAAGTAAACAATATGGATCCATTCAAACCCAGTACACTTCCCTTTCCCTACTTTAGCAGTCCTGCAAATATCAGTCACCTTAGAAGTGCCTTTCATCAGTCTTCAGCCCCATCAGCTCTGTGGCACATGCAATAACTGTGTGACATTATAGTAGAAATAATTAGTTAGGTAGGAGTTCTGATCTCAGTCGTAAAAGTGTTTGTGTGTGTGTGTGTGTGTGTGTGTGTGTGTGTGTGTGTGTGTGTGTGTGTGTGTGTGTGTGTGTGTGTGTGTGTGTGTGTGTGTGTGTGTGTGTGTGTGTGTGTGTGTGCGTGTGCGTGTGTGTATGTGCTGTTTACAAGTAAAGGCTTTTGGGTGCATTCAAACCCAGTACACTTCCCCTTTCCCTGCTTTATCAGTCCTGCAGATATCAGACACCTTAGAAGTCCCTTTTGTCTGGCCTCAGCCCCATAAGCTCGGTGGCATGTGTGATAACTGTGTAATACTATAGTACAGATAGCTAGTTAGATAGGAGTTCTAATCCCAGTTTTGGCAAATGTGTGTGTGTGTAAGTATGTATATGTGTAGTTTACAGTATTTTGTGGCCTCTCTCACCCAGTACACTACCCATTGTCATACCTTACAAGGGCTGCTGATGTTCCTCACTTTAGAAGAACCTTTTGACAACGTTCACCCTTTAAGCTCCGTGGCACTTGCAATAAATGTGTAACACTGTAGTTACAATAAATAGATAGATAGGGGTTCTGATCTCAGTCTGGCAAGTGTGTGTGTGTATGTGTGTGTGTGTGTGTGTGTGTGTGTGTGTGTGTGTGTGTGTGTGTGTGTGTGTGTGTGTGTGTATGTGTGTGTGTGTGTGTGTGTGTGTGTGTGTGTGTGTGTGTGTGTGATTGAACAGTATCCTGTCTGTGGGGGGGTTGTCTTTGTGTGACAACCATACTATTGGGGGGTTGCTACTTTTTGCTGTTGCCCACCTAGTACATATCCCAGTGTCCACATTACAAGGCCCACAGTTGTTATCCACTGTAGAAGGACCTGTAGACACTCTGCAGCCCTATAAGCATTGTCCCATGAGCAATAACTGTGTGACAACATGGAATAGATACCAAGATAGGCTGCCCAACTAATCCTTGGCAATCGCTCCCCACTCAGGAATTATTCACAAAGGCAGTCAGGTAGGCAGCCACACCTACATCACTAGGTAGCCTGCAAACCGGCTCACAGATAGAACTCACAGTGTAAAAGCAGAGGACTCCATGTCAGACTGCTGAACAGTCACAAGTAGAGTTCCACAGGTTGTGGAACTGGGTTCCCTTATCTTTGTGATCCACACCTCTGAGGACCAGCCCAATACAAAGATGTCCTGGCTGACAATGTTTGTAGATGACTACAAGGTGGGTGCTATTATTACACCCCCATGTGAGGTTGACATCTCTGAGACCTATGACTGTTGTCAGAACCCTCGACATAAGCGCAATGGCAGATGATCTGCCACCATCCCTTTTGGGTACGACATGGTTCCTATAAAGTAATACATTGATAGTAGTCCACTGAACACTGACGTTGGTATGACAGAACTGGGAACACAGGTTGAGAGTGAGCTGTATGGTGACCACTACAGTGCCACTGTCTTCTGAACATCTTTCCATGTGTCACTTCTACTTTCTCAGGGTGTTAAATCCGGGAAGTAAAAGGACAGTGTTTCCCTGTACACACCCCTCAGTAGGCCAATCAATGTGTACTTTGGCCCATGTGCCATGTACCCCACTGGACACCAACAACAACAGGAGATGCTGCAAATGTACCTCAGAAAGAAGATCTTAGGTACTACAAATTTGCCCATACGGACAGACTCCAACAACTGCAATGAATCTCTGTCTCATATTGGCAATTTAGGTGCAGTCTCTGCCACACATACACAGCCATGTCTGACCCAACCCTGTCAGGAATGCTACATCTGAGGACACAAATCTGTCCACACAACATGCCCCAGATACCTCAACCCCATCCTCACAATCGACAGGAAATGCTGGAGGGACAGGTTTACAACCCAGAGACTGGTCACGTCATGGAATAGACACCACATACATGTCAAGCCAAGCACATCATTGGCCCTCTTCAAGAGAAATCAGGAGGAGTGTATGGGGAATAGAATACCCACCTTGGGGATCACTCCAGTGATTATACTCAGTAGACACACTGGGGAGTATTGTCAGGTGGCATGATGCCAGTGTATTCCCATGGGCTAGCCTTGTGGGGTATGGCCATTTGCCACATACATACCTAATGCTCTTAACTCATGGATTTCAGTACTGTCAGATGTGTGTGTGTGTGTGTGTGTGTGTGTGTGTATGTGTTTATTAGTGTATCTGAAAGTGTCTATGAGTGCGTAAACATGTGGGTGAAAGTAGTTGTTGGCCTGTCTCACCCAGTACAACTACCATTGCCATACCTCACAAGTGCTGCAGATGTTATTCACTATATAGGTACCTTGGGACACTCCACAACCTATAAGCTCTGTGGTGTGTGCGGTAACTGCATAACACTATAATACCAATAACCACATACCTAGGGGTGCTAATATGACTCCTAGCAAATGTGTGTGCGTGTGTGTGTGTGTGTGTGTGTGTGTGTGTGTGTGTGTGTGTGTGTGTGTGTGTGTGTGGGGGGGGGGTATTATTGTGTGTAAGTGTGTATATGTGTAGGTTACAGTTTTTTATGGCGTCTCTTACCCAGTGCATCACCCATTGTCATCATTTGCAAGGCCTGGTGATGTCCCTCACCATAGAAGTACCTTTGGACAACTGGCACCCCATAACCTCTGTGGTGCATGCAATAAATGCGTAACAATGTGGCAACAATAAATAGATAGGTAGGGGTTCTACTCCTAGTCCTGGCAAATGTGTGTGAGAGAAAAGTATCTTGTGTGTTTCTGTGTGAATGATATCCATTGGATGGGCATGGATTCATATTTTATGCCATGGTACACACAGTACACATTCCTAAGTCTACAGTATGATGTCCGTTGTTCACATCAACTGTAGTGGTATCTGTAGACACTCTTCAGCCCTATAAGCCCTGTGCAACAGTATAGAATAGTATGGTACGAATGACAAGATAGGTTGGTCTGCTAATGTCAGTAGTGGCAAGTCTGTGTGTGTGTGTGTGTGTGTGTGTGTGTGTGTGTGTGTGTGTGTGTGTGTGTGTGTGTGTGTGTGTGTGTGTGTGTGTGTATGTGTCTACATTTGAGAATTGAGAATTAAAGGAAAATGGAAAAGTAATACTTACTTTGCTCACATTACCATCGATAACACAACATACATTCAATCAAAATGAAGGATTGGAACATCTAATTTACATATTTAATAAAGGCGGGAAACAGAAGCATAGAACTGATTATATGCAAATTAATCTTGAGATAACAAGATAGAATTGGCTGTTGCCTTTGCTTGAAAGAAATTGGAAAGTGAACAGTTAGCATTGTCATTCTATCTACACACTTTCCTTTTTTTTCGCAAGACTTTAATATTTTAGAGATAACATCTGAAGCAGGCATTGGTTGTATTTTTCGAAATGTGATACAATTTAGTTAAAGGATATTTATTGTAATTCCATAATTTCAAGTGGCATTATTTTGATTATGCAGGTAAAGATCCATCATATCTGCATAGCATTGTAATGAATAGAAAGTTATATTCACAAATTTCTTCGAAGATTTAATATTTGGAGTGTTTATGAATGCTTCTGTTTACTTAGGATACTACATCATTTAGAACAGTGCCACCTGTTATTGGTCTTGAGAATTAAAGGAAAATGGAAGAGTAATACTCACTTTGCTCATATTATCATTAATAATACAATATACATCCAATCAAAATGAAGGACTGGAACATCTAATTTACATACTCAATAAAGGCGGGAAACAGAAGCATAGAGCTGATTATATACAAATTAATCTTGAAATAACAAGATAGGATTGGATGCTGCCAAGTATTCATCAATGGTGATTGGTTAAACTGTATAGAATTTCATATATAAAAGGAAATGGAAGTCCCTAGTGTCTTATATGATCTGAGGAAGACAACAGTCGAAAGCGCTTATCGGATATCTTCAAGGGACAGTTTTGAGCTTTTTTATTTTTCATTTTATTTTCAAGTCGAAGTTTTATTCGTATTAAAGGACTACATTTTAATTGGAACACTTGTGGATTTCGTTGATTGGCCATCCTTGGGTGGATTTTCTGTCTTTTTTCTGCCGATATGTGTCTACATTGGTGTGTATAGCAGTGGGTGTGAATGTGTAGACTTGTATGCGACATTATTATGAGTACTCACACACCCAGTACAGCCGCCAATGCCATACCCACAAGGCCACGTAATGTTAATCACCTTACAGGTACCTTGTAATACTCATCACACTAGTAGACCTGTCCCACCTGCAATAACCACATAATAGTGTGGTACCACAACTTGATGGGTAGGGGTTCCATACACAATACTGGCAACTGTGATCCTGTGTGTGCATATGTGTGTGTGTGAACAGTATTCTCTGTGTGTTTGGTCAACACAATATCCTCTGGGGTTGAGGGTGTTAGCAATCTGAGGTGTGTTCCGTCCACCACACTTACCATTGTCCACCATACTAGAGCTGATGTCAACCACCATAGACTGAGATACAGCCCTCAGCCCTATAATCTGTGAGGCACATGCAAGAACTGTTACACAGACCTGGGAAATGTGTGCAGATACAGCTGTACCCCGACAATGATGTGATCAATGTGTTACTACACTGCCATACCCCTTGTTTGTGATGTCTCCAGGGCCACATCCTACTGACACAGATACCTGGAACACAAACAGAATAGAGCATGTGAGAACACATTCCTTTTATTGTTACTAACACCAATAATGCATCATGGCTGAAAAGGTACACACACACTCTGATGTATACCCATTACAAATGCCAGATGACAGCACCTTACACAGCATTAAATAACTACACTGTACTAAAGTCACCCTGTGCATCAGACCCATATAAGCATGTCCCTGCATCAATGGTATGGATGGAACAGATGTGGCACAGATATCATCATATGCACAGGGTGTTGTATGGGTTTGGCAGAAGCCTAGGCTGGGCCACACAGTTGACATCATGTGTGTGTGTGTCTACGGGGTGTTCATTAAATGGGCAGTGCAGGGGTGATATGTGTGTGTGTGTGTGTGTGTGTGTGTGTGTGTGTGTGTGTGTGTGTGTGTGTGTGTGTGGAGGTGACTTTTATGATGATGATGTGTGTGTGTGTTTGTATGCACACAGTCACGCCATGTGTGCGCCCTACACAGGGGTATCTGGGACAGTTGTGGACAGTACATGGCAGAGTGTACAGTTCACCATCTCTGGCCATGGACACTGGAACTGGGCCTGCCAAGGGTATCACTGGTACCACAATGCCCGAGTCCAGATGCAGTATTACTCCCTGCTGGTGACTGCTGTCTGCTGGATCCACTTCTCTGTTGGGACCAGCCAGCATCACATGCCCATGGCCTGCTGTGTCATGGTGTAGACAGCACACCCCTTTCAGTAGTGCTGGTGGTACTGCCAGCATAGGAATGTGATGGTGCATGGCCACGTAGACCCTCAGCTGATTGTGATGCTGCTCTACAGCCACATGGCTGCTGGCCATTGTCTGCAAAACACTTAGGCACAGATATTCCATGGTCAAGGAGTGTGAAGGTCTCCCTCTACCATCTATTCATGACCCCAGTATTCTCACAGATGGCTGCAGTGAGTTCATATTGCCACTGACACCAGGGATGTGCTCATCCATGACCTTGCATATATGTGTAGTATTACATTCATTACCTGCCTGTGCCCCCATGACAGCCTGAAACGTGTCTGATGGCTGCTGCCATGGCACTTGCAACAGGGTCATGACAGGTTGCAATCCTCCTCCAAGCACCCCTGCCCATCTGCTTGTGTGGCACCTTTCCAGCACTCTTGCTATGGCTAGTGCATGCACCCTCACTTGTCATAGTCACCACAGTAGCCTGTTCCATGCCACCACCCACCAACTGTCCATTATCTGTGGTCACTGGTGATGGGGTATGTGTGGGCATTGTGACTGTGTGTGGGGATGGGCTTGACAATAGTGGGATGCCAACCGATGGCACAGTATCAGCCCCTGACAAGCCCACCTGTGCCTCAATATGAGTATCATCATGGTTAGATTCTGCAGAGACACTGACATCAGTATCAGAGCAGGAGGGACTGCAACCACCATGTTCACCTGTGAGGGGAAAACAACATGTGGAAATCACTACTGGCACTATAAGGTTTGCTGACACACACACACACACACACACACACACACACACACACACACACACACACACACACACAGGTGAGGTGCCTCAAAGGGATTACATAGACCTCACATTAATCGAATGGGGGCCTTCATGACACACAGTCAGACAATAACATACATACTCTTGATGGACCCTCAGCATCATGCAGTGCAGCCCTTTCCAATTACCGCTACTACTAATATACACCTCTGGAATATGTGAGTGGTGTTAGTAGGTGATGGTCCTTCACCTAGCACACACTGCACCCATGTAAAGTATTGCTGTTCACCTGTATAGCACTGTGGCAACTACTTGAACATTACCCCAACTGTACAGGGTTTTGCTGAATGTGTACATGTGTGGCTCATATGTTTGGTCTGATCCTCATAACTCCTGTGTTTGTCTGATACTTTACTGTGTTGGCCTGTTGATTGATGCCACTAAGTAATGTCCTAATTGGAGGTGCAGACTGCATAACCTGCAGTACATGTATTTTAAAACAAAGCAGGTGACTCAAATAAATTCCCAAGCTTACAGTGGCTATAGTATGTGTACACACACCTGTTAACATGCCAGGTTTTTGTGATATATCACATGAGACCTTAGAAATCAGGTCATAACATTGTCATCATTGCATATGACATATGACCTGTGCAATCCAAATGAAGAACATACACATCAGTTACAGGTAACATCTGGTAACTGAAATGGGTACAATAGGCTGGTTGCATGAGTGTGCATACCCTTAAAGTAATACTCTGTTAAAGCAACTTCTGATTTAATCACAGCATGCAGTCCTCTTGGGAAGGTGTCTATCAGCATGGCACATCTTGACTTGCCAATGTTTGCACAGTCTCCCTTGCAAAACACCTCCAACTAAGTCATATTGCAAGGGCACCCCCTGTGCACTGCCTGTTCAGGTCACCCTCCATATATCCTATTCGACGTAGGTGTGGTCTCTGACTCAGCCAGTACAGAATGTTGCATGTGTTCTGTTTAAGCCATCCTTTTGTTGATATGAATGTATGGCTTGGGCCATTCTTGTGTGGAAAGGTGGAATTCCTCACCATCCACAGCTATGTGGCAGACACCGGAATATTTTGGAGCCACAAGGGATCAGTATTTGAAACTGTTCATAATCCCCCTCTAACTGGGCTACAGCCCCAGTTCCAGCTTGTGAACAACAATGCCAAAGCAGGACACTGCCATCCCCATGCTTCACTGTGTGGGTGGTGTTGTGGTGGTGATGTGCAGTGGTGATATTGTGCCAACCACACCTGTCAGAATTGTGGCCAATGAGTACAACTGTGGTCCAATATTACCATAACTCATTTTCCCACTTGCTTTTTGGTGATGTGATGTATTGTTTTCAGACTTTCACCAGGTCTGGATATTGTTTGGTGTGAAGAACTTCTGCCATCTTTTAGCCCTACCCTATAGGCAGGGATATATGGAGACCATGGAAGGTTGTTGTGATATGTAGTACACACCCAGTACTTGCTGGAGATTCCTGCAACTCCATCACTGTTGCTGTAGGGCTTCAGGCAGTGTCCCTGGCCAGTTTTTGTCTTTTATTCTCATAGACCTTGGTGGGATGTCCACTCCTTTGCAATGTCACTGTAGCCTCATATTTTCACCACCTTTTGATGACTGTCTGCACTGTGTTCCATGGTATGTGCAATGCTGTGGAAATGTTTGGCTATCCTTCTCCAGGCTGATACATCTCAAACATGTGCTTCCTTAGCAGCTTCATCAGCTCTATATGAACCATGGCTATTGCTGTAGCAGGCAACTGGGTATATGTTTAGATAATCCTGGAAGGACAGCTGACCATTAGTTGCTGTTAATCAAAGAGTCTCTGTAATTGATGGCTGTTGTGTACGAAATAAGATGTACTGCTGCAGTTATATTAAAAGCTGCCTTAACACAATACTAGCTTTAGCCTGTGCACACATATGCATCTAGGTTGTTGTACTATTGTTATGTGTCATTATTGTTCCCCTAACAGATTTGTTTACTTTACAATTGAATTGTACAGGTTATAGGTCATATGAAAGGATGGCAGTATTCTGAACTTGTCTATTGTGCTCTCATTTTTGCATATCACACATACCTGGCATTCTAACAGGTGTGTACACCATTTGTATGCACTGTATACCACTAATTTCTACAATATGACCCTAGTTTTGGGGGTTTGTCCCCCCATTTTGTCGGTCTTTGTCCAGGTGCCCTGCAATGACAGGTTGTGAGGTATGTGACATCTCCTGCAAATAGGTCCCTGTCATGACCACCATGATGCAATACAATAAATACCATCACAGGTGAACATGCAGATATTGCCAAATGAGTGGGTGTAACAGTTGTGTGCATGGTCACATGCATTAACTTTAGCATGCCTGAGGTACTGGTGAGCGATACCAGGGAAACCTCATATTTACTGGATTCAGGCTGCTGTCCCATGTGCAGACCAGGGGACCTATGTAGTTGTGAGGGAAAGGTACTGTCAGCAGATGCACATTAGGCATTGGTACAAGATGAATGCTACATTTATGCACAGGTACAGTACACACTATGATATTACACAATTTGCTGTTCTTCACCATAGATGTGCACTTGTGTGTAGTATGATACCCTGCCCACTAATCCATTTTGTACTGACATATGCATCTAGAGACTCTATAGAAGACAGTTTGAATGCAACCTCATTACATTGATGTGCACTTTGGCCTTACCTGGATCCTCCTCGCCTGTTTCCTGGGTGCCACCCACCTACACAACTGCTGTTTCCTGTGTTTGAGTTTGTGTGGGGGCTATCCCAAGGTTAGCAAGGAGCTCCTCTGTCACTATAAGTGGGGCCTGTATAGCTGGCCTCCTCCAGTAGCAGTACAGTCTCTCACTACAGCAGCAACCCTTTGCTGGGCACAATGTATCAGGTTAGTTGCTCTATGCCTGACCTGATCGTATGTTCATCCATGATGGCCCAACACGTTCACTATGTGGATGATCTCATCTGACAGGGCAGTCCACTCCTGCATATTTTGCTGGCTACGGCCAGAAAGGATGGCATAATTTAAGATTACAGCTTCTGTGATGGCTGCTGTCTCCGCATCGGTGTAAGGTGTTTGTCGCTGTATGGCACCTGGAGGACATACAAAGGGAAATATGTCACAGGACCTCAGACATTGCCCAGAGTTCTTTACAGAGCCAGCACATGCATATGGACTATCATTAACCACCACTTACAAACACATCATGCCCCTGTACCTGGCAGCATTGTATGAGCATGCATTGTACTCCTGGTCCTGATGTGTCATGTTCCCCCCAGTGAGGGCCAGTATATTGCATAAACCACCAGTCATCATCCACATTTGTATAGAGGGATGACAGTGGCCATATTCCTTGCAGATGGGATGTCAATGGTGCTCATGCTTTGCTTGCATATAGTGTGTAATGGAGCTGGAAGCATATGCCTGGGTTCATGTAAGATGCAGGCAAGAATGTTATCAGGCCTAAAGGGATTTGCTTTTGTCAACTTTGATTAGGCAGTTTGCACCTGATCCATGATAATGAGGGGAGGGGTGCATGTGTTGTGCATATCCACCTATACTGATGTTCATCCAGGGTGGTGATGTTTGCCCTAAACCTGTCTGCAGCAGGTTGGCTGTAGCTATGGTATGTGTGTATGTGCTGTGATTGACCACCATTACAGGGTGGGTTGAGTTGGTGCCTCTGAGACTGCAGACATATGTGAAGATGGCCTTGTGATTGCCCTTTGTGGATGTGTCCAATTTGTACTCATAGTTAGCCTTCCAGTAATCCACCTGTGACCTATTATGCTCATTCAGACAAAGGGTGACATGTTGCCCAGTTGGTGCCTGCTCCTTCTTTGTCCTGTGCAACCAATATAGCATCACATTATGTGCTTTGTGCATTGCTGCTGTCCAGCAAAGGGGTTTTCTCTACTTTGCTGGAGACAGGATTTACAAGTAAGGGTTTGCTGATGCCATACAGCTATGTGGGTGGTCATATATCTGTTTGTAGCCCAAAAGTTCCTTAACGCGTTTTTATTACTTTGCACAGGTAAAAAGCAGCGTTTTCGCCACAAACACAGTGTGGCTTCTTCAGAGGAATTTTTTAAAAGAATACAAAGAGTACCTCCCTTTTTATAGGAGTTACTAATTACTTAATTAGTAAGCTTAATTAAAAAAGCTTAGTTAAAAAGACATTTACAATAACCTCACCTGCTGTTACATTTACCCTTAGAATTGCATTCAAAGTGCAATAAACAATTGTTTTACACATCAAAAGCATATGTTATGCACACTAAACACAATAAAACATGTAAATAGTCTAAAACAAAAAGTATATAATAACAATATATCAAGAAAATATATAATATAACAAATAAAAGTATAAACATGTTTTTAAAAGGACAACACAATTTACTCTAACTTCAGGCTATCAAAAGACCCTTTTGTAATGCAATAAAGAAAGTCAAATAACTAAAAAATAGGAATTACAACAATACTCACTGCACAGGTTTACTCTGCCTAGAATGCAATCTATAATGTATCTGACTAACTAGTTCATATACATTAAAAATACTTAAAAATAGAAGATGTAAATACTGACTATACACAAAATGGTTTATATTAAAGGCTTTTTTTGTGTGTAAAAACAGGCAGTACTGACAATACTGGAAGCTGACAAGCCAAATAGGTGAGTATTCGTTAAGAGACATTTTCAATTTACTGAATGTCATCTCAGATATGCTTTATACTTTAACACTGGGGCTATATTACAACTTTCATTTAGCCCCGGTGTATTAAAAGAGTCTAGTTTTAGCTGCCACAACAATTCACGTATTTCAAGTAAAATGGAAGTAGGACCACCTCTAATAGAGGGAGCCACATGGTCAATACCCATAAACGAAAATGCATGGCCGGTTATTAAATACATGCTTAGCCAGTGCGTTTTCACATTTGTTATTTTTGATTGCATAATGGTGCTGGTATATGCTCCTTAAACTTTCTATCCGTCTTACCGACGTAGAAAGCAGGACAGCATGTGCAAAAGGCCAGGTAGATTATAGATTTCGTATCACAACAGATCCTACACTTAATAAAATATTTCCTATCTGAAACCTCAAATGAGGTACCTGACTTGATAAGATTGCACCAATTGCACATACCACAAGGGAATGACCCCTTAATCCTATTAAAGGAGTCACCTAAAGAAACGCATTGTAATAAGTCCTTCATATTTCTCCCTCTCCTAAAAACAACACGGGGTTTTTCCCTAATTTGTCAGACAACAACGCATGTGTAGAAATAAAATACCAATTCTTCATTAGAATGCCCAAAATAGCATCAGAATTTATGTTGTATGTCATAACAAAGCTACACCCAAATTCCTGTGGTGTATTTTCAGAAACAAAACTTGTGGCACAAAAAAGTGACATAGATGGAATGTCACTAACTGTATGCTCAGGGGCTACTTCAACTATGGGTGATACTGGAAGAAGGGGTTCATATAAACCTTCCCTTCTCTTAGTGGACACCTCATTAATAAGATCATCCACCAGCCCCAATGGATACCCACGATGTAAAAATACACCTTCAAGCTAGTCACTCGGACTGGAAATCACACACCTCACTGCACATTCTTGCCGCCCTCACTAGTTGGCCTTTCACGATGGCTCTTTTTTGTTTTAATGGGTGGGAACTAGTGAAATGAAGGAACGAATTCACATAAGTAGCCTTCCTAAAAGTAACCGCTTTAAGCTTGTCAGATGTCGGAAGCCTTGACAAGCTGACATCAAGATAGTCAATTGAGTCAGTTTCAAATCGGTAAGTGAATTTTAAAAAAGTTGTTGTTGAGTTCAAATACTCAACAAAGGAGTGAGCCCTTAATGAGTCACCCTTAAATAAAATGAACACATCGTCTAAGAAGCATGTATAAAATGAGATCTTATCGTTCCAATCTTTGTTATTGAGTAAGAAGTGCCTTTCCCAATAGGCCATAAATAAATTGGCCAAAGCTGCACCACAGGGTGAGCCCATAGCTACACCCTGTTTCTGAACGAAGACTTCATTATCAAACACAAAAAAATTTGAAGACAAGATGATATCCAATAGCTCAGTGACATTGTTAATGTCATTCTTAGGGGCACCCAACTCAAGTAGAAGAAGTTCAACCCATTCGATCCCTTCCTGGTGGGGAATAGATGTGTGTAGGTCGACTACATCGATGGTAAGAAAGTTAGTAGTCTCTTCTATTGTAACCCCCTTCAAGTTGGATAAAAAAGACCAGGAGTCTTGGCAAATGCTCGGGATGAGTTTTACATACTTAGAAAGCAAAAAGTCAATGTACTTGGAACAAGGGTATGAGACAGATGACCTACCATCTATTAATGCTCTCATTGGAAGGTTGGCCAAATTTTTGTGGACTTTGGGTATACCAAACATGACAGGTGTTTTAGGATTCAAAATATCAATGTATTTAAAAGTGTCCATGTCAATTCTACCACTTATGAACAGGTCCCTGAAATAACCCCTAATTCTACTTGAACAAGTATTCATTTCATTCAAGGAAGAGGCTTCATAAGCCGGGGAATCAAGGACTTTGTACATTCTTTCCACATAGTCAGCTTGTTCAAAAATGGCCAACCCACCCCCTTTGTCAGGTTTTATAATCCTGACTGCAGAAGACCGTAATTTGTTTAAAGCTAACAATTGTTCTTTCGAGATGTTAAAAGTATTAGACTTAAAACTATAAGACATATCCATGTGCCTAATGTCTAACTCACAAGCACATTCAAACATTTTTAAGGCTACATGTAAAGGTGGATTGAATACACTAGGCAGTTTTAATTTCAAATTAGCGCCGCCTGTGTTATCATTAAATAAAAGTTTTAAATTCAGTTTCCTGACATAACATTTTAAGTCTAATAACACCCTAGCAACATCACATTTGCTAGATGGAACAAAAGTGTTGCCCAATGCTAAAAGCTCAACAAGCTCTGGCTCTAATAAAAGAGCAGAAAAATTATAGATCTTAAAGTCACCATTTGCATTAGACAAAATGATTGGTAAACCATTAGTAACAGCCCTTTCAGGTGGGTTCAATGCTTCCAGTTCCTGTTCACCCTCTGACGGGATTTGTTGTTGCTACCTGGCCTTTTGCACATGCTGTCCTGCTTTCTACGTCGGTAAGACGGATAGAAAGTTTAAGGAGCGCATATACCAGCACCATTATGCAATCAAAAATAACAAATGTGAAAACGCACTGGCTAAGCATGTATTTAATAACCCGGGCCATGCATTTTCGTTTATGGGTATTGACCATGTGGCTCCCTCTATTAGAGGTGGTCCTACTTCCATTTTACTTGAAATATGTGAATTGTTGTGGCAGCTAAAACTAGACTCTTTTAATACACCGGGGCTAAATGAAAGTTGTAATATAGCCCCAGTGTTAAAGTATAAAGCATATCTGAGATGACATTCAGTAAATTGAAAATGTCTCTTAACGAATACTCACCTATTTGGCTTGTCAGCTTCCAGTATTGTCAGTACTGCCTGTTTTTACACACAAAAAAAGCCTTTAATATAAACCATTTTGTGTATAGTCAGTATTTACATCTTCTATTTTTAAGTATTTTTAATGTATATGAACTAGTTAGTCAGATACATTATAGATTGCATTCTAGGCAGAGTAAACCTGTGCAGTTAGTATTGTTGTAATTCCTATTTTTTAGTTATTTGACTTTCTTTATTGCATTACAAAAGGGTCTTTTGATAGCCTGAAGTTAGAGTAAATTGTGTTGTCCTTTTAAAAACATGTTTATACTTTTATTTGTTATATTATATATTTTCTTGATATATTGTTATTATATACTTTTTGTTTTAGACTATTTACATGTTTTATTGTGTTTAGTGTGCATAACATATGCTTTTGATGTGTAAAACAATTGTTTATTGCACTTTGAATGCAATTCTAAGGGTAAATGTAACAGCAGGCGAGGTTATTGTGTCTGTCTTTTTAACTAAGCTTTTTTAATTAAGCTTACTAATTAAGTAATTAGTAACTCCTATAAAAAGGGAGGTACTCTTTGTATTCTTTTAAAAAATTCCTCTGAAGAAGCCACACTGTGTTTGTGGCGAAAACGCTGCTTTTTACCTGTGCAAAATAATAAAAACGCGTTAAGGAACTTTTGGGCTTGTGTTCTTGGTGGACTGGAGCTTTGTTCGCTCGTTTGTCTTCTGCTTTTTTGGTATTTTATATATCTGTTTGTAGTAGGCATTGTCACAGGGTCAGAACACAGTTGGCCACCTCTACAATTTCAATGTGATACCCATGCTTATTTTACCACCCATGTCTGTGTCAGGGCAATGACACCACCAATAGCTGTAGAGGTGTAACTCTGCTGGATGCACAGAAACTAAGGTTACACACATGTAGAACATGTACAGCTTATTCACTGACATTTTGCATCCCATGTCAGTTGTTATGAGGCTGTCAGGTACATCTACCCATACATATATACGCACAGGTAATATATGCTATACATTTCTGTTCTATGTCAGTATGGCACACTGTAATGACAGTCTTGCTGCTCAGTCATTCATGTCAACCTATTAGGGCAGGCCATCTGTAGGACAATGGCCATACATGGTGGGCTATGAGCCACAATTACTGACATTTTCTTCATATTGCTGTAACACACATATGTCATTTGATAGTGCAGTAGCCTTTGCATTCACAGACATACCCTGGAGGATGTCTGATGCTCATATGGCAGGCAGAGAGGTGAAAGGCTAGATGTGTGGTAGTGAGGGTAGGAACTGTTAATGCTGTGAGTATGACTGGTATGGGGACACAGGTAGCTGATATGCTGAACAGAGGAAAGGTGGATATATTGTGTGTGCCAGAGACCAGATGGAAGGGGTGTACAGCTGTGTGTATTCGAGTCAGGTACATATAGTCCTATCATGGTGTGTATGGGAGGTGACATGGTGTAGGGGTCAACCTGAAGGAACATTATGCCAAGAGTCTTTGTGGAGGTGATAAGAGTGTCGGGTAGAGTGATGTTCAGAAGTCTGGGAATTGATGGTGTAATGTTGGTAGTTAATAGTGCATGTGCTCTGCTAATTGTGTGCGTGATGGATGAGACAGACGTACTTTGGTGTGGTTGGATGAAGTGGTGATGCGTGTACCCATGGGTGAATGAGTGTTGATTGGAGCAGATTTCAATGAGCATGCTGGTGAAGGGGACAGAGGGGATGCAGAAGTGATGTGTAGGTATGGTGTTAAGCAAAGGAATGCAGAAGGTGAGATGGTGATGGAGTTTGCAACAGAGGTTGGACATGGGTGTGCTGAATGCATAGTATTACAAAACAGAGGGGCATAGGGTGACATACAAGAGTGGAGGAAGGGCCTGTTTGAAGGGAATTAGTAACTGTAAAGTGGTGACAGGGGAAAGTGTAGTTAGGCAGCATGGAAGGTTGGTCTGTGGGATGATGATGGTGATCGCAAAGAGAGAGAGGGGTGTGAGGGGGGCACCATGGATCAAATGGTGGATACTGAGAAAGGATGATTGTGAGGCTGAGTTCAGGGAAGAGTTAATATAGGCAGATGGTGGTAGTGAAGAGTTAGCATATATTTGGGTAACTACATCTGAGCTAGTAAGGGAGATGAGTAGAATGGGTCTTGATGTGACATCTGCACAAAGGAAAGAGAACAAGGAAACCTGGTGGTGGCATGAGGAAGTACAGGAGAGTATACTGAGAAAGAGTTTGGCTAAGGAAAAGTGGGATTGTCAGACAGATGCTGAAAGTAAACAGGTGTATAGGGAGATGGGGTGCATGGCAAAGAGAGTGATGGCAAAGGCTGAGGATAGGGCAGCTAAAGGGTTGTATGTAAGGCTGGACACCAAGGATGGAAAATAGGACCTGTACCAATTGGCTTGACAGAGGCATGTAGCTAGGAAGGATGTGCAGCAGATAAGACTGAGAAAGGATAATAGTGGAACTGCACTCACTAGCAAGTTGAGTGTGTCACGCAGGTGGAAACTGTACTTTGATTGGCTGCTGAATGAAGAGAATGAGAGAGTGAGAAGGTTGGATGATGTGGGTATAGTGAATGAGGATGTGCAACAGATTATCAAAGGGGAAGTAAAGAGAGCTATGAAGATGTTTAAGAATTGAAAGGCTATTGGTCTGGATGACATACCTGTGGAAGCATGGATGTATTTAGGACAAATGGCAGTGGTCATTTTAACCGGATTGTTTACTGTAATCTAGGAAAGTGAGAGGATGCATGAGGAGTGGATGAAATGTGTTTGGGTACTGATTATAAGAAAAAGGGTGGTGTGCAGAGCTGTAGTAATTACAGAGGGATAACATTGATCATTCACAGCATGAGGTCATGGTAAAGGGTGGTGGAAGCTAGGCTACAAAGGGAGGTGAGGATTACTGATTAGCAGCATGGTTTCATGCTAGGATAGAGCAGTACAGATGTGATGTTTGCTCTGAGATTGTTCCTGGGGACATGCAGAGAAGCTCGGATGTAGCTGCATTGTCTTTGTGGACTTACAGTCAGCATATGACAGGAAGCCTAGAGAGGAGCTGTGGTATTGTATAAGGTGGTCAGGAGTGGCAGAGGTATATGTATGAATGCTACAGGATATGTACAAGGCTCATGTGGCATGTTATTTTTGCATTGGGAGTAACAGGTGTGCTTAAGGTGGAAGTCTGAGTACATCAGAGACCTTTCTTATTTGCAGTGGCGACAGACAGGTTGACAGACATGATCAGAGAGGAGTCCCCCTAGACTGTACTGTTTGCAGATGACATTGGGGTCTGTAGTGAGAGTAGGGGACAAGTTGAGGAGACCCTGGAGAGGTGGAGGTATAGTTCAGAGGGGGAGGAATGATGGTCAGCAGGACTAGGATGGAATATATGTGTATGAATGGGAGGGAGGATGGAGGAATGATGAGAATGCAGGGAGCACAGTTTGCTAAGGTGGATAGGTGTAAATACTTGGGAACAACAGTTCAAAGTAATGGCAAGTGTGGGAGAGAGGTGATGATGTCAGTACAGGTAGGATGTGGGTGGTGGGGAAGAGTGTCTTGTGTGATTTGTGACAGCAAATACCATTAACAGTGATAGGGAAGGTCTACAAAGGGGTAGTGAGACCAGCTATGTTGTATGGGTTGGAGACATTGGCATTGAAAAAGAGGCACAAGTCAGAGCTGGATGTAGCAGAGTTACTGATAGTGTGATTTGCACTGGGTGTGGTCTAGCAGTGTCACCGTCGGTATTGTGCAATACACACTCCAGTACTGGTTATAGGTTCATAGGTTTGTATTAGGATATCAAGCCTAGCCATAACAATTCCCTGGCTATTTCTTCCCAGAATAATTAATTCCCTGGTCCCCTGTCTAGCAGGGTGACTGACATGATCCCTGGGGTGAATTTCCTATCTCCCTTCCAATCGTCAATGTTCCTTTTGAAGAGGATCAAAAGGGCGCTTAGCTTGACATGTATGGGCAGTCTATTCCAGAGTATGGGAGTCTCTGGGTCAGGAACCTATCCCTTCAGCATGTTTTGTTCATTGTGATGACCAGGTTTAGATCCCAGGAGTGTGTGGCTCTGAGGGATTGGGATTTCTAAGTGTAGCATGTCCAACAGCATTGGGTTTGACATAGCCTTGTGTGTTAAGCAGAGATCACCTCTGAGTAGGCGATATGTGACAGAGTATAGCTGGAGTTTTGTTAGATGGTCAGCATAGGGCATCTGCTTTAGGCCTGTCATTCTTTTAGTGGGGTATTTCTGTGGCCTTTCCAGTTGCTGCACATGTCTTGTGAGGTACACACCAAATGGGGCATTGTACTCTATAATGGGTCTAATAAGGGATGAGTACAGTGGCACAATGACCTTCTTTTTTCTGGATGAAAAGCCCTTATTGATGAGGTGAGCCACATAGAAGATTTTCCTGACTGTTGTGGCTATGTGGTTATCGAAGGTGAGACCACTGTCCACCTGTGTCCCTAAGTCTCTTATCACACTTTCGGTGTTTAGTGTACTGCCACTTATGTAGTAATTCACGGGTACATGTTTTTTCCCAAAGGGGATAACTATGTATTTCTTGGCATTGAACGTGAGCCCGTGGCTCTGCACCAAGCATCTGCTTCTGTAAGTCCCTTTTGTAGAATATCCACATCATTTGGGGATTCAATAATGGCTCCCAGTTTGCAGTCATCTGTGAACTTTGTTAGCAAGAGTCCCTTAGTGCTGGCCTGTATTTTAGAGAAATAGATGTCAAACAAGAGTGGTCCCAGGACTTAATCCTGAGGTACTCTGCTTGTCACTTGTCTGGAGCTGAATTTTGAGTCAGCTACGTTTAGAGTGTGGGTTCTGTCAGTAAGCCAGTTGGCAAACCATCAAGTGATGTAGGTATCAATCCCAGCTTAGTAAGTTTATCTATGATTCCAGAGTGAGGGATGGTATCGAATGTCTTAGTGAGGTACAAATAGGCTGTGTGGACCGCCTTACCCTTGTTTACAGCTCTGGAGACTGATTCAAAGAAGTCAATCAGGTTGAGGAGAGAAGATTGGCCCTTTACAAAACTGGGTGGAGTCCATTGTTTGAAGGATGCCACTGTCTGTGTTTATAAGTTCCATAATAATGTGTTGCATGGCTTTGCAGATCAGGCTCATCAGACTGATGGAACAATAGTTCCCGGGATCCAAGGTGGATCCCCCCTGTGGAGTGGGATAACTGAAGCTGTGCACCACTCATTGGGCATGAAGGCTGAGGTGAGGCTATGATTAAACATGACACTTAGGTGAGGTGCCAGTTAATTTTGTAGTTCATGTAGTACACAGCACAGGATGTCATCTGGTCACTCCAGGAAAGGATGGCATATGTAAGCCATCCTTTCCTGGGGTGACTCAGGGCCCTGAGCTGTGTTCTATGTCACTGCAGACATACACAGTTTCTATGGCCATAGGTTCTGCTCAGCAATATATCAGTACAGCAAGTGTTGTTGAGACATAATATTGTTGGAACGTCCTATTTTCAACGTTTATATTCCCCCTACTACATTCCATTACAGGCTTGATTGTTTGACATATCTGTGTTTATTTGTTTTTAGTTCAGTTGGTCTACTCAATCAGTCTCAGTGTGTGCGTCTTGTCTGTCTGTTTGTTTTTCTGTGTGTGTGTGTGTGTGTGTGGGTGTGTGTGTGTGTGTGTGTGTGTGTGTGTGTGTGTGTCTCTCTGAGACAGATGTAGGATATACATCTGTTTTGTATAGGCAGCAACTTGCCTTTAGTAGGTAATGCTCATGAGCAGCTGATGGCCTGTGTACCACTTGGAGTCACCTACTTGCTAATTGCATGTGGAACAGCTGTGGTATCATTCCCATACCCACTAGCATGGAAACACAATCCTATAACTGAATAATTCATGTGGGTGATGCCCCTTTTCCTTGTCTGTAAGGAGTACTTCATGGAGGTGTGTGTGACAAACAGCATCACAGAGTGTAGTTGAGAATACCTCTTACGACAAACACTGTGGTGTAAGTATCACTGTTATACAGTTGAACTAATGCTAGTTTGACAGGGTTTGTGTGGCTATGGCTGCTCTGCATGAATTTAAGTCTGCTAGTGTTATGTGGTTGACATAACTTCCAAATGTAGGGCTATCCGCAGATTGGCTAGAGTTTGGACTCATAATTGGTGTGTTACTCACACATTTTTTGACCTTGGAAATTCAGTAGCATACTCTGAGGATTGCAGTCCATAAATGGTAACATCCATATGTGTTTCTGACTTCATATCCCTCAGAACAGATATGTTACAACAACCCTGTTACACCAGCAGCTTTCTCAGTTTATGTCAACAATATGTCAATAATGCCCCTGTGTTTGGGCCTCTGCCCCCAAATATGTCAGGTGTTGTCCAGATATCATGCTGTAAGAGGTGTATAGATGTAGTATATCATTATATAGTGACTTAATTCCAGATATCCTCCCAGTGATGTATCAGACTGCCAGACATGTTACATGTAGAAGGCCTTATATATGAGGACACAGCCTGGACATTCTGTGGTACTCTATACAGTTGAGAGGACTGTTTATTTCTGGCAATTGTTGGCAGACTGTCAGGATTGTGTAGCATTGTATTGTGAATGTGTTATTTGGCCTGTGTGTGTATGTGTGTGTGTGTGTGTGTGTGTGTGTGTGTGTGTGTGTGTGTGTGTTTTTGAGATTGCACAAACATTAAACAAAAGCAAACACACACACACGCACACACACGTGGACACACACACACACACACACACACACACACACACACACACACACACACACACACACACACACACGCATACACACATTATACAGTCCCTCACATACACATCACACATATCAGCACACTCACATAAACTCAAACTCCAACCCAAAACCCTTACAAAACACTCACTTACCTGACATAACACCTAAATCCACATATGGCACCGTGCACCATCCACATACAATCCTGGACATTACATAGCTTAAAGCCATAACCACAAATTCGAGATATTCAAATTCACGATGATGCACTTTTGCTATTTTCAAATTTTGACTTTATAGTCTTGAGATACTGAAATTCAACATTTCAGTATTTCGAGATTATAAAGTGTTTCTATATATATATATATATATATATATATATATATATATATATATATATATATATATACACACACACATATATATAAATATTTACATATAGATATGTATATATATTTTTTTCTTTTAGATATATCTATACTGATATATGTATATACTCCTTTTTTGATATCTATACATATGTTTATATAACAAGATATATGTATACATTCTATACATATTTGTTTTATATGGATTGCTCCATATATCTGAGGTATATACTTTTTAATATTTATCTATCACCATACACATCTATATGCGTATATTTATATATACTAAACATGACTGATTCCATACTGTTTGTTCCCTACTATTCTATACCTGTACTAAATGATATATTTGAAAAAACAGCATTCATTATTACATCTCAGATGGTGTAGTGGTAAATTGCTCTGAGTATGGAGTTCAGGGTCCTGCATTCAACAACTGGCAGGGCTGATTATTTTGTTGCTGGGCAGAGCAGTGGCTGATGGAGACAGGGTGATTAAGGCAATTTTAAGCAGTTGTAAGTGGGTTTGTGTGATGGTAAGCAATGCCAACATATGGTTAAATGGGAAACTGCTTGATCTGTGTAGGTATCTCTTAGCATTGCACAAACTCGCTTACAGCTGCTTACTGCTGCTTACTGCAGCTTACTCCTGCTTACCCCCACACTAATTTCTTTAAAAGAAAAGAAAATAGGGGTGATAGGAAAGTGGTGAAAAAGGGGGCACACAGAGGGAAAAGCAATGTGACAGATAGCTAGGGATGTGCAGGATGGGTGTAGGGAAGGTCCATAGCTGTCCATTTCTGATACAGCAACAGCTGTGGATTTGTACATAATTTGGAGGTGATTTTGGACACTCAAACCCCTGAGACAGGGATGAAGACATAGTAATGTGTTGTTAAGCCAATTAGACCAGAATACATCTGCCAAGTGGACATGTGTGTGAAATGGACAGATATGTATAGGACGAAATTTTTTTGTGGGAACAGATTGCTCTTTTTTTTTTTTTTTAAGGTGAGAGTGGGATGTTGGGGAAGGATAGTAGATATATCTGGGGAGGTAGGTTGGGTAGAAAGACAAACAAGACAGGCAAGACAGCAGACAGGAGTGGTATATGACACATGTGGGGGGTACACACCTGGGATACGGAGGATGGTTGGGAATCGGACGCCCATGAGCCCCCAAATGGATACAATGGGACTGAGGTTCCCACACATGGGCAGTCACCACTGCACCTTCATGGCCCCAAAGGTGGCTGTGCTGGGTTCTGAGCAGGAAGGGCAAGCTGACCCTCAAGATGCACCATGTGGACCTCAAGTTGGCGTAGCAGATCTCCAAACTCCTTTTGAAGCTCATTATGCACTAATCCCAGGACCTGATGATTGAGGACAGTGTTCTGTCCGCGCCTCTCCCAGGGGGATGATGGACCCCATTCCTTGAGGTTGTTCCACCCAAAGGTGGTGCAGGACCAGCACATGAGGAGATCCTGGGTTGGGTCCCAGATGTGCTAGGGCCTAGTGCCACAGCCAATTGAGGCAGGACGGGCAGATTTGCAGGGATCATCCTTCCCAGATGTGCTATGGTGTTGCAGTTATATAGCATATGTTGGTTAGTCATGAAAAACACATTCCAGGATTAGTTATAACATCATGCATAGGTATTCCCATGAACCCAAAACAACAGATTTGGAACAGTTGCATAGCAAACAGAACGCATGCATATATGGAACCACAGTGGGCATTATAACAGCATGTAGGTTACATTGATAGCATCAGGCCACCAATGATAGTATTTGAACAGGGAACATTAATAGTCAAATGTTTAAATAGTTGTAGAACAATAGGACACATATCCCAACAGTAGGTTTGGTGTAAAACATACCCAATGATTTATGTGTTTAGATTACTGATGCAGATAGGGTGGGGAAAAGAGAGAGATGTCAATTAACAACTGTATAGGCATCAGTTGCTCACAACTTTAATGATCATTGCTCTAATCATTACTCTCCAGGTATTACCTCACTTTACATTGACCTATGGCCTTGGGTTGGGCAGTGGTATGTTTGTACACAGTGTATAATCACAGCCTTCTTACAACTAATTTATACCTTTTCTTACCTGGCAGACCTGTGGAGGAAGTTTTTATTAACACTACCTGACTGTTTCTACACATGTTCACATATACCTGGGTAAAATTATACTAACACCTTACTATCACTCCCTGGATTCTAACCATGCCTGTTTGTGCAAAAAAATACACAATGTTTGTGTTTTACCAGAATAAGCTATTGAGAAACTGCTGGTTTTTTTCACTGTTTTCTGCCTAATACTCTCTTGGTTGTATTATCTGACCTTGTAATTTTGATATTCATGCATGGCAGATAGTTCATATACTGTGTATTAGTACATTCTGGAAAACACTGGGTACCACAACATTACCATTCAGGTATCAGATCTTGGTGCATGGAACATTTCATATAGTTAAGCTCCTGTTTTAAAACTCCACAATCTTTGTCAGATTAGCCTTGATTATTTAATGCTTTCAGAGCTATAGTAGCTGTGCAGAAACTGTACACATTTCGATTCATGCCACCACATCCCAAAGTAAATACAACCAGTCTGGGGTTTTGACTTTTATTGACAGGTACTAACACTTTTATTGATATAAACCCTGTACATCACTATTACTCTGCTGTCTAATTTATTCAGTACAAACCATGCCCATTTTTAAATACTGACAGGTGACATTCTATTCCTTTCTATTTATTTTCCATGAATACTACAAGCTAGATTTGTACTCACCAGCCTCATGATGCAGCCTTAGCAGCCTGCTGGCATGGGCGTCCATATTAAGGGGCCCCTCATCTGCAGCTGTACAGGAGATAGAGAAATATTTATGCGTACCTATTCATCACATACACAGGCTGGACTTTGGAAAACACTTATTGATACTGATAATTACACACAGCTGTGACATTCCTCGCCCATGCATCTTGGACCCACTGGTCCAAGAGCTCCCTCTTCCTACGCTTCAAGTCAGCAAAGTGGTGCCGGACCTGCTCAGGGATGCCAGTGGCACTGGTGAGATCATGTGCGAGATGGTCCCGGGCCTCCGCTTTGTATTGGGAACCCTGGTACTGGTCCTGCAGCAGTCTCCTTCATGGTCTTTTATTAGGAGTCCAACCATGGCCCTGGACTCCTGATTTCTCCATCTCTGTGCCCAAAAGCGCACACCTTCACCAACACCAGCCATAGTGCCTGCAGTGATACGCTACAACTGGTTATGGTTGTATTCCCACCTGTGGGGTTTAAATAGGGCAGGATTCCTGCCCTTTGCCCTGATCGGCCAAGTTTGGATAAGCTGAGTTAAGCTAAGCAACGGGCAAGACCATTGTGGGGGGTTGTGCTTCTGTGTGTATTCTAATCATACTACTCAAGCTCTTAGAGCAAAAAATCTGGACAAAGCCTAACATGTTGGGGGAAAAATAGGGACAGATTTTAAATATTGCTCTTACAAATTTAAACAGTTGATGGAATAGCAGGTTTTGCATTAGCATGAATTTTCTAAATGACGTGGAGTCTTAAACTCAAATGTTAGGGGGAAAACAACAAAACTATGAGGCAAGAATCTGGACATTCTATGAAAATCTGCACAGTTGAGAGATATCACTGTTTTGTGATGATAACAGACACTGTTAATTGCTTTTGAATTGTTGTACAGCAATTCTAGAGTGCAGGTGGTGTGTTTACTATGCGAGCAATGCTCAGACACACCCCCTGCACTCATTTGTGGATCATGCACATGCAGGTTATACAGCAGTGCGCCTTCATGAATATGCAAGGGATGCTGCTCTGCTACACTGGCATGAAATGCTCCATGCAGAAATAGCACTATTCCTGTATGGAGTTTAATGAATCCCAGACATCTTTTTCAAAAGACAATAGCATATTAAAGACACTAGTTATTTATGAAATATTTCCTAAAATAACAGAGTTACTCCAATAAACTTTTTTCTTGAAGGAAAGTTTAAAAGACTACCAAAAATAAAATATTTTTTTTTATTTTTTTCATGACATTTTTCCATCATAGTAATACAACTTCTTGTTTTCCAAATGTAATAGCTAATGACTATTTCTTGAGAGATGGATTCAATACCTTTAATACTACCATCATGCCCTAAACCTTAATTTTTTCTATGTTCAAACGTAAACCATTTTTGTCTAAATGGAAATTCTACTTGCTTATAACTTATTCCATTCCATTCAAATGCTTTGCAACTAGAATGATGTCATCGGCATATAACATTATTATAGGTATATCAATGCCTTCTTACCCTCTACTGAATTAATAAAATTAGTTATTGCATTCATAACTAGGGAAAATATACTGTTACTAAAAGGACATCCTTGCCTTATACCTGTTTTAATACTTATTTCTTCACTCAGACATCCAATAATCAAAACTTTAATTTTGTTCAGTGTGCATGTTGTAACACACACATTTGTTATTTTTGTACTTAAAATTTTGACTATATCCCATAGCATATTTTACCAAACAATTATTAGATGTTTGCTAGGATCTCCCACCATAACTAAAATCTTTTCTTGTCCATTTAGTATGTCATCTATAATTTCTTTAAAAATCATTAATAATTTTTGACTTCCTTTTACTTTAACAGTATGTATTGAATCCAACAGATTATTCTTAAGTTTCATTCCATTCTTTTCTAAAGTATTATAATAACTATTTTTTATCTATACTTTTCAAAACAACAGGCCTCAAATTTCTCTCACCTTTTTCCATACAAATTTAAAAATCCTACTACATATAAATCCTTCATTAAACCACTTGCTTAATACTTATATGAAATGTATCATTTGACTTACTGTCATGTTCTTATATATTTGATATTCTAATCCATCTAGACCTGCTGCTGAATGTCTATTCACTTGTCTTAATAGTATATCCATTTCTTATAGTCTTATATTTTTTTCCAAATCTATATTTTCCTGCTCAAAGAAAGTTGTTACTTTCCATCATATCCCTTGTTCTTTAATAATATCTTTGAATAAATATTTTATATATTCTGCAACAATACACCTTATATCTGTTTGGTATTTTCCTAAACTATCCCTTTTTTTGTCTATTAATTCTCTCATTATACTATGTTTCTTAAATATTTTATTTAAACGAGGGGCTATCTCTCAATTTTTACCTTGTAGTAAATATCTTTGTTCATATAGCAGATTTTTTATTTTTTTTTCTTGATTTATTGTATATAACTTTTGTTCTTTCTTACAATAATGATTTTCATTCCTTTCTAAATGTTTAAGAAGTTCCTTACTTAACTTACTGTAACTTTTTCCACTTCCTTTCTCTTTTTAACTTGACATCCTTGATAACATTTTTTATATTTCTTTTTAAAAGATGTGCACAATTCAGACCAATTTTATAGAACTGTCACATACTTATGTGACTTTCCCATAAATATTTATTTTTGACTCTTATTTATCCACTCTACTTCAGTAAGTATTTTAGACCTTTTTTGTCTTAACTTTTCAAATTTTGTCTCTGAATTCTATCCAGATATAGAATAACGGAAAACAAACGAACTTTTGAAAACACAAAAACGGTCACCAAATCAGCAAGCTCCTACCGGCAACAGTTGCAAAAAATAGTCTTTTCCTTGACAGCAACTCAATAACGTACTCCACCAATAAAAAGCAGACGGTAACACCAATCCATAGAAAAAAACCTTAACGCCAAGTTTATTTCAAGTAACAGATGCGTTTTCGCTGAAGTACAACCGCAGCTTCTTCAGAGATTTGAAAAAAACCGCCAAACTGAGTTTTTATATACACGTCATAGCTTATGTATAAATCAGATTTTAAAGGGCTATGCTAATTATTATATGTAAGACATTCAGTGACTAAATCAATATATGACAGCTTAATAAACAATTAACAATAGTTAAAAACACCAATGACAAGATAAAACCTACATAAAAGATTCCTACTAACCATCAATTTAAAAATAAATGCATTAATACATTAAAACAAATACTGGACAAGATATGCCATTATTATTAAGTTGTATCGAGCCTTTCCTGTTGTTTTGACTCGCATGACATCCAAGTCGATACAATTTAATAATAATGGCATATCTTGTCCAGTATTTGTTTAGATGTATTAATGCATTTATTTTTAAATTGATGGTTAGGAGGAAACTTTTATGTAGGTTTTATCTTGTTATTGGTGTTTTTAACTATTGTTAATTGTTTATTAAGCTGTCATATATTGATTTAGTCACTGAATGTCTTACATATAATAATTAGCATAGCCCTTTAAAATCTGATTTATACATAAGCTATGACGTGTATATAAAAACTCAGTTTGGCGTTTTTTTTCAAATCTCTGAAGAAGCTGCGGTTGTACTTCAGCGAAAACGCATCTGTTACTTGAAATAAACTTGGCGTTAAGGTTTTTTTCTATGGATTGGTGTTACCGTCTGCTTTTTATTGGTGGAGTACGTTATTGAGTTGCTGTCAAGGAAAAGACTATTTTTTGCAACTGTTGCCGGTAGGAGCTTGCTGATTTGGTGACCGTTTTTCTATCCAGATATATTTATGGTCTGAAAAACCTGCTTCTAATGTACCTTAATGTTTTACTTCACATCCTTATGAGAGCAAAACAATAGTTTATCTGCATTCTATATATTCATCTACTATATGTGCATGATTTTTTTTTCCATATTTTTAACTTCTCACACTTGTTTTAGTTTCTCAAGTTACTATTGAAGTCTCCTACTATAATAACTTCCATATTAATAGCATGTAAGTCATTATTAAGGCAAACATATTGTGAGGATATCAGATATTGTTGCCTGTGCTGTCATGTCTGGCTGCAGTTTTGTGGATGCTTGTAGATGATTGTAGGTTACCCTGTGTTATAAATGTCAGCATGATTAGCTATAATTTTATAAATGAGTTTGTATGTTTTTTGTTTCTTTAATTTGTCTAATATGTTTGAATCAAACAGTGCTCTTCTGGCCGACCAAATGTACATCTCCTTTGAAAAGAATTCTGAATGCAGGTCGTGCCAATCAGCTGACCTGAAGGTGATGTCATCATGTGCCAGAGCTGAAAGGAATGGAATCTTCACAACAGTTGTTTTCGTTTACTATTCAAAAATCTGAAATGAGAGAGTAGAATTTTTATAACAACTTTATTTGACTTTTAAAAGATTATGCTATAAAAAAATCAGGTTCTGAGCTGCAGTGTACTGTAGTTGCAGTTGATCAGCAGTTGCAGCAGTTGTTGCAGTAGTCAGTGGTTGTTTTCCAGACCAGTAGCTATCACTCAGAGTTTTCCAGAGCTTTTCAACAGAAATAGAAGGAGTTGCTATTCCATTCGCTAAGTACCAGACAACAGCCTGAATAGTAGACATACATTCTTATCTCACCCTGCAGAAGTAAGAGTATCATCGTACCTTGCTGAGTTAATTAGGTTAGACAGAGACAGTTAATCTTCAAACAGTTAGTGATCTACAGTTAGATAGTTACAGTTTTTCTTCAGTCAGTGTGAAACCTATCCTACAGTGTTATTTTCATAATTTACTCTGTGTGTGAAACTCTGTGGTTTATTGAAATCAGTTATTCAGTGTATGTATGTTTTAAATCATTTTTATTTATTAAATATTTTACTACCTTCTATTGTGGCTGGTTATTTAGAAAGTACTTTTAGTAACCTGAGAGTGTTTATGCTTATTGTGATAACACCAGGGTCCTTCCAAAATGCCTTACTGCTTGATTTGCATGCTACAAATTATATCAGAATTTATTTTACTCACTATAATTGAACACTCCTTTTGAAGGGTATCATGGTATTTGGACTGGAGGCAGCATCACTGTGTAATTTGGGAAAGAGGACATAGCAGGTAAATCTACAGCAGTCTTTCCCAAAAGTATTTGTATGTGTGATTATCAAATATTTAAGAGTAAGTGTGTCAAATACCTTGAACTGGAACATAATGTTCTGCAGTGGTCAGTATGAAGACTCAGTTGGGAATTTGGATTAAAGTAAATAGTTCATTCACAGGTTTGGAGCCTGTTCCCAGTGTACCCTTAGGGGAAATTGTGTGTTCTATCCCTGCTTTCAATTTTATTCTCAAATAGTGGTGAGGATTGAGGCTCCTTAGCTACTGACCCGTGTTTAAGTTGGGGTTGTCAGACATATCTTCTCTTTCTTTAGTAGTTACATGTGCATACAATGCAATTATTCTATAGACTGTCTATCTAACATCAATAACCATAATCCTACCTATTAAAATTATTGCAACATCAAGCACCTTGCCTTTTTCATAAGTATTGCTAAATCTCATTCTAAATTCCAGTATATCTCATTACCCCACCAATATTCTGTTTGAAATCTTTCTTCTTTCATTAAAACATTTGCATCTTCTTGTACAGTGATATCACTATCACATTTTTGCACCAGTCTATAATAGCTAGTCATCTAATGATGCTCTTAAAACTGCTAATATTCAGTGCTAATATCCTGCAATTACTATTATTACTATATAAGAAGATGCCCCAATGAAAAAGAATAAAACCTTCACCCCTTTTTCTTTCTTCTTTTCCTTTGTTTATTTCAATATTTTCCCTTTCTCTCTCTCACACACTCTTTACCTGTTGAATGCTTCGTATATTACTATATTTAGGTAATAGCTTCTTCGTCACTAACTTCAATACCATCTTCTACATCTAATTCTTGTTTTTGTGTGTCATACTTTTATCATCATTTTTTTTGTTTTTTCTGTATTTTTTCTACATGATTTTGTTATTGTTATCCTTCGCTTACTACTTCCATAACACCTTGAATGTGTTCAGACACAGTAGCTTTATGCATTTCTACTGTGCCTTCATTACAATCCATCCACATATGATCAACCTTATTGCATTTATAATATTTATATTTTAATTCACTTTTTTACATCATGACCTAATACACCACATATAAAACATTTCATTTTTGTACAATCAACAATCAAAGGCTCTGATTTTCCACAATAGAAACAAATTTTGAGTTGACCCCAATATTTAAAAGTACCTTTTTGACCATCTATATTTATAACACTAGGGATATAAATGATTTTATCATTTTCCATTTTTAGTACAACATTACAATCTCAACCATACTCCATAATTGTCTATTGTTGTAAACTTTAGAACTATCCAGTACATCTTTACATATGCTGTTTAAATGTCTTTTTAAAGTCTCCTTTTCAATATCTGCTCTAAATTAAACATTAATTTTTCTTCTTAGTTTCTCTGACAAAAGCTTTAACTACATAACCATTCCACAAACTAGTTTTACTTATTTTCATATTGACTCAAAAGTTTTTCCATAGCCTGACCGTTTTCAAAAATTATATCACAATTTTTTTTTTTGCTTATATGAATGAAAGCTGTTACCTCTGCTGGAGAAGTTCCTAAAGGTGAAATAGCATTATCCCATAATTCATATCTTTCTATTTCTCTTTCTTCCTTGGAGAAAATTCTAACAGTATAATTTCTTCTTAGTTTCATAACAGTTTCTTTTCCTGTTGTTCATTTTTTTGCTTTTTCCTTAACCACACCAGCATAAGTGTTTATCTTACCATCTCCTATTTTTATATCAAAAGTACCACTCCATTATAAATTTTGTCCATTATATCTCCCCATGTCACATGCTTGCCACTCTCAGGTTCTCTTTCCTCACATAATTTCTCTAATAAAACATCCTGCAAGCCTCCTGACTAGAGATTTGTAATAATACATCCCTCATCATGCTGGTTCTCTTCCTGGAATAGCTACTGATGGAAAATCTCTTCTGAATCTGGAAAAGGCTCACCTGCCTTTTCTCTGACTATGCACCCTTCTGTTGTTTCAAAAACATCCATAGAAGATTTGACTGTCTTCCTACCATCATCTCCAACAATTGGAACTCCACTAGAAGGCAAATATGCATTTTGTCTTGATTCTCTGACCTCAGACTCAGATATAGAAGACTTGATTACCTTCTCTTCTTTCCTCTCCTCTTATCTCTAAACACATTTATAAGCAGATTTGAAGGCTCAACCATCTTCTTCAGCTCGAAATCACCACCAAACAACTCACTTGACTCCATTGCTGTAACTCCCTGCTTCTCTGAGCAGCCTACATGCCAGAAATAGAAGCAGGAAATGCATCCAAAAATTATTCCCCCTCACAATGAAAAGAGTAGCAGACGCCCTCTGATGCCCTGGCCAAATTTCTCTTAGTTGTATAAACAGCACCTCCCATCTCCCCTGTAAAGACTCTAATGGGACTGAACCAGTCAACATAGGAAACATTAAATAAATAACTCAGTGCATCAATAGTAAGCAATTGTATTAAAGGTATTTTAGTCTGGTAAGTAGTTTAAGAGGAAAGATTTTGCAGCATGAAACTTAGTTGCCTGTTATCAACAGCCAATAAACTGAATGACAGAGGGAATTATGTTGCCAAATTATCATAATGGGCAGGCAGCAACATATATACTAGATTTAAGAACACAACTACAACAGGGTTGGAGGGGGAAACAATTAGATCCATAGCTCTGAGTTGATTGGCCTGAAATTGCACAATACAAAGACAAGTCCTGAACTAGCCTCACATATAGTCAATGCACAAGAATGAAACCAGGGCTTAATTACAACCATTAGGCCACTTAAACAGCAAAAATACAGTGCAGTTATGTACTGGAATCACTAATGTATGCTTAAAAACTTTAGCTAAAGCCGATACAGATTATTAAAATGAATTTAAAATTAGATCAGGAAATGAAAACACTTGTTTGTCTTTCTCTAACAGAACCATTGCAACAATAATTGTAAAAATAATAATAATAATAATAGTAATAATAATAATAGTAATAGTAATGGCATCATCCTTGGTGAGCATGGGGATTTTGTCTTAATCTAATTTCTATTACCTGTCTGCAACTCAGACAGCAGCATTCTCACACTGCCCTTCACTGAATCATTCTGCCAGTCACTGAATCATACACTGGGATTTCTACAATACATGCAATGACCAATGAACACTTATGCTGATATGCCACTCGGAGCTAGAGTGACTGAATATACTATTTAGTGGATATGTGTCTCCAGACCTTTGTGCTGCCTTGCTGCTATACACAATTTCTGCTGGATGTCAGATTTCTATAGTATGGACTGATTTCTCTTACACCCAGAATGAGTAAGCTGGCATTAACCATTCACTTCTAGCCTCCCTGGCCAATCTCTTCAGTTCCTAAGTCTTTATTCAAGCACAGGTCACCTAGTCCATATGCAGGATTTCATCTCTCTATAATATGGAAATCCCTTATTCTAGCCTGTATATTTATTAGGCAATCAATCCTCCTCTTCACCTTTAACCCACTGACTAATTTACAGAAACAGACATTCTATTGTAACTTGAGTGCATATAGATTAGATATCAGTCCTTAGGAGTGGTTGCAGGCTGTGAATGTTAATTTTTCATTGAATAATGAAGACATGTTAATGCTTCATTTATATTATCTTTCTCTCTCTCTCTCTCTCTCTCTCTCTCTCTGTATCCATTATCCGAGCTTTGGATCATAGTGTTTGGTATGATATAGCCACAGGCAAGTGATGTCCAATACAGTTCTCCTGTTCAGTACCTGTAAAGCTTACTCATACATCTCATGTGGCACAAATTGCCAAAATTAAGAAATGCAGTCATGCCGTTTGGTCCCAGCTAAAAATACCACCAGTGTATTTTCACAACCTTAATACTATCCAGACAATTGTCTATGCCACTTTATATTCCTTCTGATCTTATCCTGGGGATAGCAGAACACCAATAGAAATATGTATTATGTGGCCATTTTTTATTTTATTTGCTCAGTTTTCTTCTGTCATGTCTACTTTGTGACCTCAGTCAGTGATCTGACTCTCCATCAACCCTTCCTATTCACCATTCTTGTTTTTGTATCAAAGAAGGAAATCTGATGCTCTTAACAGCTGTATGATTTGGAAATCATTATGTATGTCTGGTAAATATATTTTTGTGTTACTTCTTATTGCTAGTTTGCTGATCCCAGTACACACCGATATCATAAAGCTTTAGTTGTAGGATACCAGAATGCACTAGTCTGGCTATGTGTCAGGGAAGATCATTAATCTGCTTACCTATCAGCTCTTTATCTCAGACTTCATAAGGAGACAGTTTTATAGTGTTAAAACATCTCACTCCCCAGCAAAGATAGCATGCCTCTGACCACTCAGTACAACACTGATTACCTAACTAGTTAGTTCATGTGATTAAGTCTGCTGCAAAGAATGAATAAATAAATAAGTAAATAAATAAATAAATAAATAAATAAACAAAGCTATTTTTAGCAAAGAAAATAAGAAAAGCGTAGGATACAAGTAAAAGAGGAATAGAAAGAGTCGGACACATACTGGCATCACTTACCATTAAATAGTCTAGTGAAGGTACCTGAAGCACTGGAGAATAAAATCTATTAAATTAATGCTTTTTAGTCCTAAACATATGAATACAGGTGAGTAGGTTAGATGGTCCAAAGAAAGGGCACTTATTCCTGCAAAGGTACTGTTTAAAAATAAATCAGGCATTGTAATATTGCTGTACAAAACTCATTACATTTGAAAAATGACAGCTGCTGCATTTATAAAGAGGAAGTAATTGCTTATTTGTAAAGCAGCAATTAAAACACTGAAACTCCATAGTCTGTACATACCACAAATGGAATACTGGTGGATAGCACAGGCAATGGCTATCAGTTAAGGTAAGGTTATTCATTGTAGTTATCATAGTAATTCATAATATGACCCAAGGATGCTGATTATGAATTCGTTTCAAAAGGTTAAGTTCATAGTTACAATAAATAAGCACTCTTTTAGTTATAAACAAAAAAAAGGCAGCATCTGCATTCATAAAGCAACTTAAAATAGACGTGCTTCTTCATAATGTATGTCAAAATAAATGTGTTGCCTTTCAGCATAGTCACATTATATGTTGCATCCATGTTACAGACCAGTATCAAGTCTCTATAAACAGTTCTTTAATTTTGGATGTGGTATTGACAGTACATAAGTGTGGCTATGTGCTGTAGAGCTATTTTGGCTATAAATAACACACACACACATGCACACACACACGCACACGCGCACACACACACACACACACACACATACATTATATACATATACATACATACATATATATAGAAAACAAAATCTAAACAACATGTCCTACATATAATGAGTCAAAACCCTATCACTATACTCAGTATCCTACAGACTGCTAAAAGGTGACCTGTGTCTGGCATACAAGGTATGCTCCAACCCATTACTGATGGATCTACTATGCATCAGCTAGTCCGATAGCATCAGAAATACTCAGTCTATTGATCTAAAGCTCTTCTGCAACATCAACAGAACAGTCTGGAGGGACAGTTACATTTTTCAGAGGATACAGTTGCTATGGAACAGACTCACCATCCACATAAAACAAAGTTCATCCCTGTCTATTTTCAACCGAGACTTAGATCTATGAATAGAAAACAGAAAATTTGCCACAGAACTACTCCCTGTACTACTAATGGACAGAGACTTCTCTTAAATGCTTTGTTTCATGCATGGGTCCCCTCAAATTATCTATGGTATGATCCCAGTTATTCTTAGTAGGGATAATATATAAATATCCATCCTGGGATGGGTAAGGCCAATCTGCAACCAAATGGGAAAGGTTATTTCAAGCACAAAAAATGAAATTGCCTAGTCTTAAAATGGCCCACATGGGCAGGTAGTCTAGTAATTTCCTATGAATAGGAGAGTCCAAAACTCAGCAGAGACCTCCAAAGCAGAAACACAAGCAACCTCCACTCCCCAACACAAATCAAATGACACATAGCCAACAAACTCAGTGTGCCACTCAATCACAGCCCATAAGGCATAACAACATACCCAACACTCTAGTCATAGGAGACTCTATAGTCAGGCACACTGATGTTCCACTCACCAGGCTAACCAAGGAGAAAGTTACTGTTAGCTGCCTGTTGGGTGCCAGGATCCACCACATAATGCATGCACTCAGGTCACTCTACAACTACTACAAATATGACTCTGTCATTGTCCATGTTGGTGTGAATGACCTGAGATGTACCTCCCTGGACTACATGAAAAGAGACATGGAGGAGCTCTCCGATCTTGTAGCACAGGCAGGTATGACCCTAGCCCTGAGTAGCATCTTGCCATCACCCAGAATAATACCACAGTACAAGGACAAAATGATTGACTTCAGCAATTGGCTAAGCTTCTGGTGTCATTCTAATGGGATCCAGTAACTATCTGCCTGGGATGACATGATCAACAGACCACAATGCTTTGCCAGAAATGGCCTGCACCTGTTGCCCTTGGGATTCCAGATACTGGCTAAGGCTCTTGCCACCCCATAGTGCCTTTTTTAGGCAAGGTTCAAATGACAAATTCATCACCATAACAGGTACAAGCAAGCAAAATCTGAGGGTAATGCTACTCAGTGTTAGAAGTCTAAACCTCAAAATGCATTCACTCGAGGCACTCCTAAAAATGGAGAACATCGACATCTGTGCAGTGACAGAGACCTGGTTCAAGGCTCTAGAAAGCACCCCTGCATTACCAGGCTATAATTCATACCATACCTTTTGACCACCTAATCTGGAACAAAACACTAAAGGTGGAGGTGTGTCCATATTCATTAAGGATATCCACACCTCCAGGCTAGTTGCTCAGCATAATGCATCCGAGATTATCCAAGTGTAACTAACTCTGGGCAAGACCGCGATCCAAATTGTAACTTGCTACAGATCCCCCACCATGCCCCAGGAATCCCACTCTTTATTTCTTGATACACTGGAAAATATTAGGGTACAACCCAACACCCTCATAATGGGTGATACCCCTCCATTATCTGGGCAAACTTCTCATGTACCAGCTCTTTTGCTCAATGTTTTCTGGAATTCATAAATTCCAGCACCTTGGATCAACTTATCCACACCCCCACCAGCAGGAGCAATATCCTAGACATGGTCATTGCCAACATGGGTGACCGGTGTTCCACACCAGAGGTCAATTCCTCATTGGTCAGATCCGACCACAAGATAATCACCCTAGACATCCACATCCCACCCCCACCCCCCATTAGGGAAACCACCGTAAAAAAAATCTCCAAAACCAACTTCATACTTCTTAAGACAGAAGGAGCAAACTTCACGACACCCATGCAGACGGACAATAGAGGTATGACTGCTGGATCCTACACAAATGCACTTTATAAGCACTTACATGAGTACATGGATCGTGCTATCCCTAACAGAACCAAGATGCTATCCTCCAAAAAAAGGAAGCCAATCTGGTGGTCCCCTGCCATAAACAACAGAAGAAAGAAACTGTTGCAAAAAAGAGTAAAATCCCATGATTGGAGGAACTCCCTGGTCAGCCTCAGTAAGAAGCTGAGATCTCTCATAAAATCCTCCAAAGCTAGTTATGAAAACAAAATCACCACTGATTCTAAAGACAACCACAAAGCATTCTATAGCTATGCCAAGAATCTCAATGGCAACACTCAGATCTGCTCTGAGTTACAGCACAATGGCAATAAATATACAGAACCAACTGATACTGCCAACATCCTGGTAGATAGGATCAGTACTAACTTCACCACTCTCTCATCCCCTAAAGGGCCCATCTCTATACCGGTAGAATGCAAAGTTCCTATAATTATGGCTGCCCAGGTGAAAACCACACTCTCCAAAGCCAAGAACACAGCATCCGTGGGACCAGACAACATCCCAGGCTGCATTCTACACAAACTACAGAATAAACTGGCACCCCACCTAAGCATAGGTTCATAGTTTCATAGGTTGGTACTAGGCTATCAGTGCTAGGGCCTATACAAGCCTAGCCATAACAATTCCCTGAATATTTCTTCCCACAATATTTACTTCTCTGGACCCCTGTCTAGCATGATCCCCGGGGTGAAATTCCTATCTCCTATTCAATCAATCATGAAGGTTTCTTTTGAAGAGGGCCAAGGAGGCGCTCTGCTTGACATGTATGAGCAGTCTATTCCAGAGTATGGGGAGTCTCTGGGTCAGGAATCTATCCCTCCAGCATGTTTTGTTCATTGCGATGACAAGGTTCAGATCCCTGGAGCATGTGGCTCTGAAGGATTGGGATTTCTTTAAGTGGAGCATGTCCAACAACTCAAGGTTTGACATGTCCTTGTATGTTAAGCAGAGATCGCATTTGAGTAGATGATATGCCACAGAGTATAGCTGGAGTTTTTTAGACGGTCAGCATATGGCATCTGCTTTAGGCCTGTGATTCTTTTAGTGAGGTATTTCTCTGGCCTTTCCAGCTGTTGCAGATGTCTTGTGAGGTACATACCAAATGGGGCATTATACCCTATAATGGGACTAATGAGGGATGAGTACAGTGAGACAATGACCTCCTTTTTTCCGGATGCAAAGCCCTTAGTGATGAGGTGTGCCACATAGAAGGAATTCCTGACTGTTGTGGCGATGTGGTTATCGAAGGTGAGACCACTGTTCACCTGTGTCCCTAAGTCTCTTATCACACTTTTGGTGTTTAGTGTACTGCCATCTATGTGGTAATTCATGGGTACATGTTTTTTTTCCCAAAGGGGATACCTATACATTTCTTGGCATTAATCTTGAGCCCATGGCTCTGGCACCAGGCATCTGTTTCTGTAAGGCCCTTTTGTAGAATATCCACATCATATGGGGATTCAATAATGGCTCCCACTTTGCAGTCATCTGCAAACTTTGTTAGCCAGAGTCCCTTAGTGTTGGCCTGTACTTCAGAGAAGTAGATGCCAAACGTGGTCCCAGGACTGAACCCTGAGGTACTCCACTTGTCACTTGTCTTGAGCTGGATTTGGAGTCGGCTACTTTTACAGTCTGTCAGTAAGCCAGTTGACAACCCATTGAGTGACGTAGGGATTTATTCCCAGCTTAGTACGTTTATCTATGATTCCAGAGTGGGGGATGGTGTCAAAGGCCTTGGTGAGGTCCAGATAGACTGTGTGGACCGCCTTACCCTCATCCACAGCTCTGGAGACTGATTCGCAGAAGTCAATCAGATTCAGGAGACAAGATCGGCCCTTCACGAACCCAAACTGGGTAGGGTCTAGTGTTTGAATGTTGCCAATGTCTTTGTTTAGAAGTTCCAAGATAATGCGTTCCATGCCCTTGCAGATCAGGCTTGTCAGACTGATGGGACGGTAGTTCTCGGGATCCAAGGCAAATCCCCCCTTGTTGAGTGGGATAACTGTAGCTGTGCGCCACTCAGTGGGCACGAAGCCTGAGGTGAGGCTATGATTAAGCATGACACTTAGGTGAGGTGCCAGTTCATTTTGTAGTTCATGTAGTACACAAACTGGGATGTCATCTGGTTCCATGGATGCTGTATTCTTAGATTTGGAGAGTGTGGTTTCTACCTGTGTGGCCGTGATTACAGGAATTTGGCAATCGTTTGGTATTGAGATGGGCCCTTTAGGGGGTGAGAGGGGGGTGAAGTTGGCACTAAATCGATCTGCCAGGATATTGGCAATATCCTTGGGATCAGTATATTTAATGCCATTCTATTGTAGCTCAGAGCAGATCTGAGCATCGCCATTTAGATTCTTGACATAACTATAGAATGCCTTGTGGTTTTCTTTGGAATCTTTGGCAGTTTTATTTTCGTAACTAGCTTTTGAGGATTTTATGAGGGATCTCAGCTTCTTACTGAAGCTGGTGAGGGAGTTTTTTTGCATCCTGAGATTTTCCTCTTTTCTGCAACAGTTTCTTCCTTCTGTTGTATAGTTTGTTTATAGCAGGGGACCACCAGATTGCCTTCCTATTTTTGGAGAAGAGCATCTTGGTTCAATTTGGGATGGCACGATTCATGCACGAGTGGATGTGCTCATACAGTGCCTTAGTGTAGGATTCTGCAGTCGAACTTTCAGATCCCATCTGCATGCGTGTCATGAAGTTTGTCACTTCTGACTTCATAGGTTCATAGGTTCATAGGTTCATACTAGGCTATCTGCCCGAGGGCATTTACAAGCCTAGCCCATCGTTTTGTGGCTTACGCCACCCCTTTAGTATGGGGAACTATACCCATTATTTTGCTGTGCCTCTGTCGAGCAGTGACACTGAGGTAATCCCTGGGGTATATCTGCGATCTCCCATCCATTGGTCAAGATTTCTCTTGAACAAGGCCAGCGAGGTGCTCTGCCTCACATGTACCGGGATTTTGTTCCACAGCATAGGGAGTCTTTGGGTGATGAATCTATCCCTCCAGCACGTCCTATTAATAGCCGTGTCGAGGTTTAAGTCTCCCGCCCTTGTGGCTCTGATGGATCTAGATTTTTTGAGGTGAAGCATATTCATCAAATCTGGGTTTGACATGGCCTTGTATGTTAGGCAAAGGTCATCTCTGAGCAAGCGGTAAGCGACTGAATAGAGCTGGAGTTCTTTCAGTCGGGCAGCATAGGACAGATTTTTGAGACCCTTTATCCTTTTGGTGAGGAACTTTTGTGGCCTCTCCAGCTGCTGCAAGTGTTGGGTCAGATACATTCCGAATGGGGCATTGTACTCAATCATTGGTCTGATGAGTGATAAGTTGGCTTTGGAGAAGTTTTTTAAGATTTCCTTACTGGGGGGTGGTGGTGGGATGTGGATATCAAAGGTGATTTGCTTATGGTCAGACCTGACCAATGAGGGGGTGACCACTGGTGTGGAGCATCTATTTCCCATGTTGGTAATGACCAGGTATAGGATATTGGAGCCCCTGGTGGGACAATGTATTAGTTGATCCAGGGCGTTGGAATTTATGAATTCCAAGAACCGTTAGGAAAAGGAGTTGGGAGGGTGGCCTAATGGTTAAGGTGTTTGCCTTACAAACACAAGGTACAGCATTAGAGTCTCACAAGAGATAACTGGCTAGGCTTAAAATGGCTCGCAAGGGCCGTTAGCTTAGTACTAATCTATGAATAAAGTTGGTACCCAAGTAGTTTTCCCAGTTGATGGTAGGGTAGTTGAAATCACTCAGTATTGGGGTGTTTGGTTGTATCTTAATATTTCCTAATATGTTTAGAAAGGTGTAGTGAGAATCTTACCTAGTGTTAGTTGCACCTGGAGAATTTCAGATGCATTGTGTTGGGCAACTAGCCTGGAGGTGTGAATATCCTTGCTGAATATAGACACTCCTCCACCTTTAGTATTTTGGTCTTGGTTTTGTGGCCGAAAAGTGTGATAAGAGTTGTAGCCTGGTATTGCAGGGGTACTCTCATGAGCCTTGAACCAGGTCTCAGTTACTGCACAGATATCAATGTTCTCCATTTTTTGGAGTGCCTCGAGAGAGTGCATTTTGAGGTTTAGACTTCTAGCATTGAGTAGCATTACCTTCACATTTTGCATGCTTATGTCTGTTTTGTTGGTGGTTTTACCCTTTGAACCTTGCCTAAAAAAGGCACTATAGAGGTAGCAAGAGCTTTGCCAGTAACCTGAATCCCAGGGGTGACAGGTGCAGACCATCTCTGGCAAAGCATCGTAGTTTGTCGATCATGTCTTCCCAGGCAGACAGATACTGGATCCCCTATGAATGACACCAGAAACTTAGCCAATTGTTGAAGTCAATCATTTTGTCCTGATACTGTGGTATCATTCTGGGTGAAGGCAGGATGCTACTCAGGGCTAGGGTCATACCTGCCTGGGCCACATGATCCGAGAGCTCTTCCATGTCTCTTTTCATGTAGTCCAGGGAGGTACATCTCAAGTCATTCACTCCAACATGGACAATGACAGCGTCAGTCGTATTTGTACTTGTTGTGGAGTGACTTGAGTGCATGCGTTATGCGGTGGATCATGGCACCCGACAGGCAGCTGACTGTAATTTTCTCCTTGTTTAGCCTGGGACATCAGTGTGCCTGACTATAGAGTCACCTATGACTAAAGTGTTGGGTACATTGTCTTGCCTTAGGGGCTGTTGTTGGGTGGTACACTGGTGTTGTGAGCTGTCACTTTGGTTGTGACTGGTGTTTGTTTGCTTCGGAGGCCCTTGTTTCTTGGGCAGGTTAATGTTAAGGGCCTCTGCATATGTGGGTTCAGTGTTGCTATGTGTGGGTATTGATGGTGTGGGTTTTGAAGGGCTATGAGTTGCTTGAGGTGTAGTGCAGGTGTTAACCTTCTCCTCTTGACTGACTAGCACAATCTTGGCTGGAGAGAGCTTTTCTTCCAATTTGGCTATGTAAGTGCATCTCTCGCAGGTTGTAGTGTTGGATGGTAGGAGAGGATTGTCTGTGTACATGAGGCAGTTGCATCATGTTTAATCATAGCCTCAAATCAGGCTTTGTACCCACTGAATGGAGCACAGTGACCGTTATCCCACTCGACAAAGGGGGAGCCACAACGGACCCTGGGAACTACCACCCCATTAGCCTAACAAGCCTGGTCTGCAAGGCCATGGAACATATAATCGTGGAACTTGTAAACAAAGACAATGGTAATCTCCAAACTCTGGATCCCACCCAGTTCGGGTTTGTAAAAGGCAGATCATGTCTCCTAAACCTGATAGACTTCTTTGAAGCGGTCACCAAAGCCGTAGATGAGGGTAAGATGGTTCACACAGCCTATCTAGATATTGCCAAGGTTTTTGACACCATCATACCTCTCAACCTGGAAACATCAAAAATCTGGACAAGGCCCATGAAAAATAGGTACAAATCTGTGTTCTGATTAACATATAATTTGCATACATAATTATGTAACCCCACCCACTCCAATGGAATTGTGTGATAAACATTCAAACGCAAACTTAGCAGAACCAAAATATGGCACCACAGCCTCCCTGCAGCCATTCCAATGTCCCATTACCTGGTTATTTTGCCCTATTTACCATAAACACTATAATGTGCATACTGCTTTACTTCTACAATGTTTATTTGTATTCATTTATGTTTTTTATTTTAAATTTTATAGCATAAACACTACTAGACCTCTGCTAAACAAAGCAGTACAGTCTCACAATGAAAATAGAATTAGCATTATAACTTCTCTGCCCTTGAAACCCACATTCATTGAAACAGCATTGATACCCACATTCAAAGAAAATGCATATGGCCAGTGGTGGATAATGACTAGCTTTCAGCTGTTTTCAAATCATAGGCCCCCTTGCACACAAAACATACATGTGTTCTTTGATACACCTTCCTGACAGTATTAAATTATATTCCTTGTATAATACAGCACACTTGTTACAGCGCGTTTTAAATTTGTTTTGAACATTTTTACAGTACGCAATGAAACAAAATGCATGAACCAATAATTGATTAAACTGCCCAGTTCAGAACATTTCCATCATAAAAGTCTGTAACATCTACAGTCCACCAGTATCAGTAAATATGCACAATCTCTGCAGAAGTAAAAGTCATATAATTCTACATTAAGGAGATATATAACTAATGAAGAGGTTAATGCTAGCAAACAACTTAATATTTCATTGTTTCATCTACAAATAAAGTGCCTGTTGCCCTTGAGATATAAATTGCCTATGTTGCATAAAAAAAACGATAAGCTAGTAATATTACAACAGGGAATGGATGACAAACTGATAACAGGTTCATAATTACTAGGTATCTCTGCCAAAGAGGACATTGTCAGGGCTGCAAAGCACAACAGAGTACAGTGTCAGCAATCTATCTATATGCTGTGGGAGCAGAACCCACAGCCTTCTATATCAAAAGCAAGTATTCTACCTGTCGTACTACTGACAACACAAACACACTTGCCATAAGCAGCATTACACGTCTCTCCCCCTGAAGACCTATGCAGCATATGAAATCTGTAAATAGCCAACATTTATTAGGAAGGGGACAAAAGCCCAAAACCAGGGGCACATTTTAAACATTGCTTGTATGATCTTAGAAAAGTTGCTAGTATAAAATGTTTTGTGTTACCAACCATGCATTTCCTGAAAGGCAGAAACTTAAATGGCTATGATTTAGTGAATTCAGTTCTCATTGGATTTTCCAGAAAACAATAATTTTAAGAGGAACAGACCAAAAGTATGTATGAGCCAAACATTCCAGAGAAAGAGACTGACACACACACACACACACACACACACACACACACACACACACACACACACACACCGGTTCCCTACCTAAAAGTCGTTTCTTTCCAGCAGATCTATTCAAAAGCAGCAGTTGTGAATGAGACTGACAGGAACATCACCCTGATAGTTTCACATCAAGTCACACTGCTACTTGTGACAGCTATAGTTAAAGAAGAAAATTAAATAAAGCATGCTTCTCAAAACTAACATAATGAATAAATTAAAAGTAAACAGATAAAATACTTGCTGTAATCAAAAGAAAATGGTTAGCTATAAATTAAATGTTTTTATTAAATATATTTACAACATGTGGCTTTGTACACTGAACACCATTCGACTAGCCTGTTTATACTGAAGGTGATTACATAAGAAGCTTAGCCGTATAAACATGCTAGTCTAATGAAGGGATCACTAAGAAAGTGTGGGCTGAAATTTGTTCTATACGTTTTTGCAGTAACAGAAGTGTAACATGCACTGGCTAGTTTAACATTTATATTTTCTTCACATTCACAGCCTGTTTATTCCCTTTTTTAAGGCAATCCCCACCCAAAAATTCAGGAACATTTTAGAAGAATTTCTCAACAAAATGTATGCAATAGTAACAGAAAAAGTAAAGCAAGGATGAATGGAAAGCCAAGATAAAAAAGCATTAGCCATTGGTGGAATCATGACAGAATAGCTAGCTTCTGTTCAACCACTAAGTTTTTATCTCCATGGTATAACTCAGACACACACACACAGGTAAACACTAGTCCACCTAAACCCAAACAGTGATTACTACTTCTGCAAATGTGTGTCAGTATTCAGCTACTTGGCAATAAAAAAAAAAAAAAAAAACGTTATAATATTATTTATAAATGGTCACATTCACACTTATATAAAACATGCTGAAACTCTAATAAACACAAGTTCAAGAGTGTATATTTTGAGAGGTTATAGAATAAGAAGAAACTGCTCTTTAAGAACCATAGCTGCTGTTATATCTAGTAACAGAAAAGCGAGAGAGATGTTCTTCCTTGCCAGTCATTTCAGACGTAAGAGACTTTAAGAGCTCATCTAACTTACCTTATCATCTTTTTGGGAGTTTCCTGCTGCAGACATCATTTCTTTCCCACAGCGGCAGACCAGCAGTCATGACGGAAACGTAATTTCTTTCTCGCAGCAGCAGATCCATTCCGAGCAGCAGTCATGTACGGGAAAGTCAGTCGCTTTTCCGCCCACTTGCATTCAAAACATTTCTTTCCCGCTTGTATTCAACACCTGAAATGAGTGCACGACGCATGCGAGCAGCTCAATTCCGACAGGCTGATTGAGCTGACGTCATCGCGCAAGTGATGACGTCAGCTCAAAACCCAGAAAATAAAAAATTTGAAAAAATAAGCCGGGAAAATCAGAAATGAAGGGGTACCATTCGGGAATCGTGGCACCCCATTATTTGACCCCAAAACTCAGTAATAACCGAGAAACTCGGTACAGTTGGGAGGTATGGACACCATCACCTACTCTGGAATTATAGATAAATTCACTAAACTAGGCATAAATCCCTATGTCACAAGATGGGTTTCCAACTGGCTCACTGACAAAACCCACACTGTGAAAGTAGCAGACTCCAAATCTAACTTCAGACCAGTGACACGTGGAGTACCACAGGGTTCAGTCCTGGGTCCTCTCCTGTTTGGTTTCTACTTTTCTGAAGTACAAGCTAACACCGAAGGTCTTTGGCTAATGAAGTTCACAGATGACTGCAAACAAGGAGCCATAACTGAAACTCCTAATGATGTGGACATCCTACAAAAGGGCCTCACTGAGACAGATGCCTGGTGTCAAAGCCATGGCCTCAAGCTCAATTCCAGAATATGTATTGTCATCCCCGTTGGTAAAAACTCTGTACCCATGAGTTACCACATAGGTGATAGGCTACTTAACACCGAAAGTGTGATAACAGACCTTGTGACACAGGTGGACAGTAGCCTCTCCTTTGATAATCACATTGCCACAGTAGTCAGGAAATCCTTCTACATAGCACACCTCATCACAAAAGGATTCTCATCCAGGAAAAAAGAGGTCATTGTTCCCCTCTACTCATCACTCATTAGACCCATTATAGAGTACAACACCCCTTTTGGTATGTACCTCACAAGACATCTACAACAACTGGAAAGGCCACAGAAATACCTCACAGAGAGGATTACCGGCCTCAAACAGATACCCTACGCAGACCGTCTCAAACAACTCCAGCTTTACTCCGTCGCATATGGCCTACTCAGAGATGATCTCTGCCTAACATACAAAGCTATGTCAAACCCAGAGCTGTTGGACATGCTCCACTTAAAGAAATCCCAATCCCAATGAGCTAAATGCTCTAGGGACCTAAACCTTGTCACCACAATAAACAGAACATGCTGGAGGGATAGATTCCTGCCCCAGAGACTTTCCATACTCTGGAACAAACTACCTATCTATATCAAACAAAGTTCCTCATTAGCACTCTTCAAGAAAAATTTTGATTATTAGATAGGAAATAGGAAATTCTCCTGGGGGATCACCTCTGGGGCTCTTCTGTACTGGGGCACAGGAAAATAATTTTCTTGGGTAGCGAAAACCAGGGTACCTTTTTGGCTAGGCTGATATAGGCCCTAGGGCCAATAGCCTAGTACCTACCTATGAACTTATGAACCTATGCACTCACAGACACAGACTCCCAGGCACACACGCACACACACACACACACACACACACACACACACACACACACACACACACACACACACACACACACACACACACACACATACACACACAGCATACCGCAGAGGTAAAAACATCATAATTTTGTCACAGTTGGACTTAAGCTTAGTTGTATAACAATGTTTTTCACTTTGTAGCACAGGTCATATTTGCCATTGTATGTTGACAATACTATGTAATCCACAGTGATTACAGTTTTGTGACACTCGATTCAAAACCAAGACAGGAATGTTTGCTACAAGACAGACAAATAACTACTGGTTTCTTTAAGGAAAGATTTCTTCGCCTGAAATAATTAAGGTAGAAGTAAAGAAATTCATAACACATGCATATTACAAAGTATTTTAGAACAATATATGTATTCAGAAGCACTCATTTTGGTGACTGAGTAGTTTTCAAGCATTTTGAAAAGTATGTCTTGTGAGTGTGTGTGTTTATTTTTTATGATTTTTTTAAGTAGTTGATTTCTATAATTATTTCTCAACTGCCCTCTTTTTATCTGTCTCCTCACATCCATTTCAAACTATGCAGTCCATTGATTTATTTTGTGCATTGTAATAACTATATTGTTTGTTTTTTTGAATTTCACAGCTATAAACTGCTATAAACTGCCAAAAGGCACATCACATTTCCCCTGTAAAACACATAAATCACACAAAATGCATTGCTGGGTAACATCCCATTATCTTTTATAGCACACCTTATTGTATATAGACTGCTATTCACACATTCATTGTTTCACATTTTTGCTTTTCAGAACATATATTCTGACTCAATAACCATTCTGTAACTCACTGTTTTCCACCAGTTTTATGTTTCTGAACTTAACATGACATTAGACAAATCAGGCAACAAAAATTTGCCTCAGGTCTTTTTTGATTTAAGTCATGCAAGAAAGTTAACTAACTTAAAAAAAAAAAAACATACATATACATTTGATTTATTTGGTGGTGCTGCGGTAGCATTGTCGCTTCCCAGTAAGACGTTGTCCTATTCGATTCTCAGCTAAAGCGTCTTCTATGTGGAGACATGCGTGAATGGGCGTACCTTCGTTGAAGGTTGTGCATCAGGGCTGACAACTCGGTAAGTATAAATCTACTGCCAATCATTAGCGAACCGGAGTTCCGCTATGGCGACCCCTAACCGGGAAAAGCCGAAAGATACAACAACTTTATTTGTTAACCAGGTAAGCTCAGTTAACACAAATGTCTTTTTTCTGGGGTGACCCAAGAGTTTGCAAATAGACTTTGAGACTGTAAACTTCAGGACTCCAAAACAAAGTTTGTTAACAGTTTGCAACATTAACCCACTGAACTTCCAGCCATCCATCTGTAATAACAACAGCACCTGTAGAACTACAAGAAATAGTTATAAGTTATTTTATTTTCAAACATCTGACTAAAGCCACTAAATACAATAATCATACATTACAGGAAAACCCACCTTGTTTGTCGTTTAAACCCTGACTGCAAACTTGTCATTCAATAGAGAGTATTTTGCATATCAGTTTCACATGATCTGCTTTACCACAATGTACAAAGTGATATCTCGATGCAACATATGCTTGCACGTATTACATGACCTAACTAATATAAAGCATTTTATGATATGGAATAATGAGATTAGCAAAGCATGATTGCCTTGTGTTTGTTATTACCTGACAATCTGGTTTGAGTGTGGAAAGTGAGGCTCTGTTAAGAACTCATTGGAAGGAGCTTATGGTAGTTTTAAATGTTTGGAGGTTTCTTTCCCTTTGTATGTATATCTTTCTAAGCTTTCTTTCTACAGTTACATCATGGTCAATTGTCAATCAAGTGAAAGCCTTACTGGGTTCTAGTATAAAGATGTGAAGAGTACCTGTGGCTGAGTAGGATATAAACTAGTGCTGATCTGTCTGTGTTTCACCTCTGGTGGCTTAAGTTTGGAGAGTGGGCTGACTTACTTATTAATAATAAAAAAAAAAAAAATTAGCAACTGGTGATGCATTATTAAGTATGAAAAGTGCGAGGAAGACATGACTAAGGTAAGGTATCATGAATTCCTCCATGTGTTAATGGTGATAAATAGCAATTAGTTACAGATATGTCAGTGCTCCTTAATGTCAGAAGATGATTTGATCATTCAGACCATTTCATGTCCATGCATGTTAACTCAGTAAGCTGTTTCTTGGGTTATGTCATGTACTGACTGGTGAGGTAATGCTGTTCAGCCATGTTTCACATTACTATGCACAAAACAAGCTGCTTTACTCAAAAAAAAAAAAAAAAAACAAGGCTTTGCATCACTGTTGTTAAAAAGAAATAGTACATTCACTGTTGTAGTGCATATGAGATTCTAGCATTGCTCAGATTGTTCTTGTCAGGTTCATTTCCATTGTTTCATTTTATATGAAGACAGCCATTGTAGGATGTTGTTGCAGTATGTCTGAGATGTATTAAGGATGTTTGTTATTATGATCCATATTAAATAAACGGTTGATGTCCTTTCCCTAACTACTTCATGCACCATTATATTTTGTGCTGCTGTATAACATGGCAATGAAGTGAGCCACAGCAGTTAGCTGCATGACTGAAGTTAGGTGTGGGCTGCTGTATAACATGGTAATGGACTGAGCCATGGCAGTTAGCTGCATGACTGAAGTTAACTGTGTGCTGCTATATAACATGGTGATGGACTGAGCCATGGCAGCTAGCTGCATGACTGAATTTAGGTGTGTGCTGCTGTATAACATGGTGATGGACTGAGCCATGGCAGTTAGCTGCATGAGTGAAGTTAGGTGTGTGCTGCTGTATAACATGGTGATGGACTGAGCCATGGCAGCTAGCTGCATGATTGAAGTTAGGGGTGTGCTGCTGTATAACATGGTGATGGACTGAGTCACGGCAGTTAGCTGCATGACTGAAGTTAGCTGCATGCTGCTGTATAACATGGTGATGGACTGAGCCATGGCAGTTAGCTGCATGACTGAAGTTAACTGTGTGCTGCTATATAACATGGTGATGGACTGAGCCATGGCAGTTAGCTGCATGACTGAAGTTAGGTGTGTGCTGCTGTATAACATGGTGATAGACTGAGCCACACCAGTTAGCTGAATAACTGAAGTTAACTGTGTGCTGCTGTATAATGTGGTGATAGAATGAGCCGTGGCAGGTAGCTGCATAACTGAAGTTAGCTGTGTGCTGCTGTATAATGTGGTGATAGACTGAGCCGTAGCAGTTAGCTATATAACTGAAGTTAGCTGTGTGTTGCTATATAGTACAATAGAGGAAGAGCACAAGAGTGGGGTATTTCTTCAAGTAGCAGCTACTTGCTGCTGGTGCACCTGGTTAGTTTTGGGACATCTTGCAAGGATGCGTTCATGGGTATTTGAGGATCTCATTTTTCATAGAAACCATTACAAACATCACCAAGACATTTCCTAACAATAACCCAACTTCCTTATACTCACCACTTTCCAACTCACCTAGCAACCCTCCCTCTCTGTTTGAGCTCAAACCCGTCTCCACTAACTTCATACAAAAACTTTTTTCCAAACTTAAACCTTGGCTCTAATGCTCCTGACAATATCCCCTCCTCATTCCTGAAATGTGCTGCTGAAGGTATTGCTCTTCCAATCAGCATCATTATTAACAGATCCATAAGGGAATCGTATGTCCCTAAACTCTGGCGCTCAGCCTATATTCTTCCACTTCACAAAGTAGGCAGAAACACCACCATCTCAAACTTTCGCCCAATTGTTCTGCTCTCACCAATCTCCAAACTCCTAGAAAAATACATCCACCTCCAACTCATGCCTTTTCTGTCTCTAAACAACCTTCTCACTCCCACCCAACATGGCTTCCACTCAGGTCATAGCACTATTACCACTCTACTCTCTTTCCTTGAAACTGTCAACCAAGCCCGTGATTCAGGACATTTAGTTTCTACCATTTTACTTGATCTGTCCAAAGCTTTCAATACTGTATCCAACAAGCAACTTCTCTTTCAGCACTCCAACCACCATCTATCACCCACCACTATATCCTGGTTCTCCAGTTATCTATCTGATAGATCACAGGCAGTGAAATGGAAGAACTCCATCTCTTCCTTCCTACCCACTCCAACTGGAGTACCATAGGGATCTATTCTCAGCACCATGCTTTTTAATATCTTCATCAATAACTTTCACTCTGCTATTCCTAACACCAAAATCATTCAATATGCAGACAATTCTACCTTAGTCTGCTCTGCCTCAAACCTCTCTGAACTTCTAAACAAAACCCAAATTGCATTTTCAACAACTGAAAACTGGATGTGCCAAAACCACCTCTCTCTAAATGCTAATAAATCATAGATTTAACTATTACCTCATACAAAGTCCTTCTCCTATGACAAAAACAACTTCAAAGCCTATAGCCATACCAATTCACCTATAGAAGTAGTTCCCACTGCTAAACTACTTGGTATTACCATTGATGAACACCTAAAATTTGACATACATATTCAACAAAATATCAAGAAAACCCACCAAAAGCTAAGCATGCTGTACAGGAACAATCACTTTCTGTCCAACTCTACTAGACATACTCTGGCCACAACTTATCTTCTCCCTTCCTTATTATACTTGCCCCTCTCCTAACCAATCTGTCCTCCACTATCACCTTCAAACTAAAAACCTGCTATAATAAAATCTCTAAATTCGTCACTAACTCCAAAAACTATACCCATCACTGCCTCACCCTACAATCCCTGAAATGGCTCAAACTGCCTAACTACCTAGACTATCTCCAACTCACCTCTGCTCACAGAATCATATTTCACCTAATAAAATGTCCTGCCCTAACTAATCTGCTCTCCCCCCCTACATACCCAAAAGAACACTAAGATTTGAACATGAGAACCTAATAGCTATCAATAAACCTAAACACACTGCTGGCCAACTTCTTCTCTCTTACTAACTTGGCAAAAAATGGAATTCCCTTCCATCTACTCTAAGATCTATGACAAACGCTGAAAACTTTAAAAACCTGCTTTTTAAACACCTGTCCTCTAAGTAGAAATGTGCCTGCCTTCACCCTACCTAATCCTAGTTAAACCTTCTGCTCCCAGTGTATCCTCTCTCTTTCTCCTGGTCTCTCTATACTTTTGATAACACCTATAGCTACTCTGACTCAACACAACTTTGTAAATAGTGTAAATAGCATCCATGTTTAATTGTGCATAAGCAGGGTGTATTCTCTATGTCTTTTATCTGTTGTCTCTCTCTCCTCTCTCTACTCATGTTCACACATATATTGTTGTCAAACTTCACACATTAGAGTGCGCCTTAAATGAAATTGTAAAACCCTGAACTCTGTTGAATACCATGACTCAAAATGTGTTAATTCTTACTGTTGTATAATGTATCTGTTATACCTATGTACCACTTGTACTGTAAATGGATTATGCAACTTGGAGCTTTTCTCCCAGGGCCTCCATTGAAAATGGGTCATTTTGGCCCAGTGGACTTCCCCGGTAATCAAACTGGAAATAAATTAAATAAATAATAAATAAATCTGTTCAGTGTGCAACACAGAACTTTAATAACCTATGACTTAATGCCTGGGAGCAGGATTTAGGGCATCTTACCTTTAATTGCTGTGATGGAAGAGGTTTACCCTAACATGACTGCTGCTGCAGGTTGCACTGCAGTTAATCATTTTCTTCTCACACCAGAAGAGGAGAAACAACTATGAGATGTAGATCTGTGTTGTGGTGAGTAAAGTGCATGTGATTAGTGCAGCATTTTTTTTTTGACTGAAAATGGATTTTTTTGGTTGTGCAATGTGCAATGTGATGCTTTTAGCTGCTTTTAACAAGGGTTCAATGGAGCCATAAAATTTGAATGACAGACAACACTCATTTAGCATGGAATTGTAATGCCATTGAGAATGCTGATGAGACATTGGCTCTGTTACCCAGATGGATTAAACCCTGATTTCAATTTAGATGATTTTTAACTTAGAGAACTGAACACTGGATGACCAATCAAGAAAAAAAGTAGTGGAATGAAGGAGAGATGCCCACTGGTCTGTCTCTTGCATAAGTGGAAGGGGTACTTATTTGATTACATTAATTCTGTTATTAGCTCCGTTTTGAAAACTAGAGAACCTAATGATAACATTTGCCTTAAGGATGAAGCAAAGTCATCTGTGAGTTTACATCACATGGGAAATTAAAAATTGATATGCCAGTCTCATAACCAGTCCCGAGACACGACTAGCATGAACAGGTGAAATCGTAACAAAAGTACAACTCCTCTGGTCACTGCATAGATGATGATCCCCAACATGAGTGTTCTCAAAGAAGGACAAAGATGGTGAGTAGACAATACAGAAGCAAAAAGTGTAAAAAATAAAAATAAATAAAAGACAATACTGATGAGGTAGTACTACATCATCTACAGAAAGTGTGAGGTTTGACTGCAAATGGGAAAACACTATGGGTAAAAAGAACATTTTGTTTATGTATAACTAGTATGGCATAGTTTGGTTGAATATTGCTAGCGAATGCCTTGGCAAGCAGTTATAGCAACCACACCCAGTATCATGACATGGCATAATGCAAGTGATTTTAATGAGTATTATGTGATCTGCAATTGATATAGCATTTCTGGTATTGACATTTGGAAGGGTAATGATACCCTTTTGTTAGCTAGATAGGTCTGCTGGACACACAGTCCCTTTTCAGGAGTAAACTGGGAGCAATGCCTGCTTATGTGACATGCTCAATGTCACACATTAGGCAAATGAGGGCAGAAGGAATTAAACCCTCTGTCATGAGAACTGCAGCTCACATCTGTAAACTTCTGTGTCAACAGTCAGAGTAGTTGAAGAGTATGTGGAATGTAACTTAAAGGCTTTGCTTGGAAGGATGTAAGAAAGGCTACATATTATGTTCGGCTTCTTTTCTATGGAGAAGCTCTACGTCTACCACTGTAAACAAGCCGAAGACAAAGGAGCATCGAAGGAGACTTCAGAATGTTTCAGTAACAATCAAACTATAAGTAATGTGACTCAATTGGCAAATTCTTTTAGGGGCTTATAGTGAAGCATTTCCTGTATCTGTTAACTCTGGAAGAAAGTTGGGGAAATAATAAACAGCTAGAAATCATGAGTGTTGATGAGACTTAAGAACCAATAGGGTCGGTAATTCCAAAATTAGTTTGTATGGGGGAAGGATGTCAGTGTCATGCAGGGTAAAGGATAGAGGTATAAAAGGTCTAGATAAGCTGCGTGGCAGAGCGTTTACTGGAATTAACAACTCACTGGAGTGCATATCATGTTACAATTAAAAGAAACATTATGAATGTGAGAGACACATGCCTTGTGCACTGGTTAAAAAGCAGGGAATAGGATGTCAGAGTATCAGGATCCAGGCAGAAATGATGACTTAGCTGCACTGATAGCTTTAGGGAGGACCAAAGAGCTTCCAGTGAACACTTTATTAATGAGAAGTGATTATTAGTATTTACTTACTTTTCAGTAATTGCACTAGAAAAAAAATCTCAAACTAGAAACTCTAATATTGCAGTAGAGCAAACTATATCTGAGGCAAGTAAGGCAAAAAGGATGAAGTTAAGGTCATATTATGACTGGTAAATGAAGAGTTAAAGGAAGCAAGCTCTTAGGTCAGATGTAAGTTTCTTGACTGACCAGTAAGTGCAGGAGGCCAGCTGTTTCTATAGCACTTTGCTTGGAAACTAAGGTTTAGCTAGAGTGTTACATGGTATACTAGAATGTTAATGTCAATAGGTGTCATTAATCAAATTACAAATTCATTTTTTTTACTCTCTGTGTGCTAGTTTTTATCTGGCACCTGATATTTCTGACATGAGGAACAAGGTATATAACATTTCATTATAAAGCTTTTTGTAAGCTAAGTGTTTTTAGAAAAATCGCTATCCACTTTTGGTGTGCAGATGACCATGAAAACAGAGCGAAGCATGTTATGGTCTACAGATGGTGGGGTTTGCTTTTCTGGCCTGAATACATCATTAAAGGTTTATGCAAAGTAAAAAGACAATAAGCATTCAGAAAACATGTAGCAAGAAGACTTGCTTGTGTGGTCATTTGTATATTTTACATGGGCCTCTTTCAAAGGAGGTATAAGGTCTTTCTGTTGCCTTTATCTAAGTGGCTTTTATTTGTAAATATTCTTAAGGTAGATTTCCTGGTTAGAAGAATAATGTGTGTGGTGCTTTTTCCTTGAGAAACTTCATTTAAGGGACATCTTTGAAGTTGTAGATATTGAAGAATTGGTTTTGTTTGAGGATTTTGAGCTGAAAAGGTTTCTGATGCATTTTTTTTATTTTTATTTGTGAGGAAAGACTCACAAAATCTGTATAAAGAATAGAAGAATACTTGAAGGCCTTAATTTCATAGAGGATGGGAAATGAAGGGACAGTTGGAATGGGATTAAATGGATTTTCAGAGGTTTGAATGCCACATTTCCTTCAGCCTTAGAATTTAAAGGTATTATTCTGAAGTGAATGGAAACCACACAACTTTGAAGAAGGGTATAATCTCTTTGCTCTCTACAAATGAAATTGTGTTTGGTACAATAAGTGTATTTTTGCATTTTGTTTTGTTGATAACAAAGACTCACTCAAGTTTTTCATGGTGTATACAACTCCTGCCATGACATTATGAAAGACTGAAACCACAGTCCCTACCTAAATTACTGTATAAGCTACTTTATTTCTATGCTAGATGCATCATCGGGAGTTTCTTACTTTCTAGGAAGAAAAGTTGTTAACTATGTAGCAGTAAAACCTTTATGATAGTAAAAAGCTGCTTTTCCAAAGTTGTTTTCTCTTACCCCGGATGCTGTGCATAACATGCAGATGATTGTTCAATACCACCACAATGTCATGCTAAACATGTGGCTACAAAGAAACAAAACTGAGAACAGAGAACAAAGAGGGAAACTAAAAACACTTTAACAGGAGAAGATAAGGCTATATTGCATGTAAGCTGCACAGTTCTTTGAGTTCTTTGCTAAATCACTGCTCTTGGAATTCTGAAAGGCTTACTCCAATGTGAATGCCTTAATTCAGAGGGTTTCTCCATCACAGTAAGCCTGTTTAATTAAATGACTGCTCTTCCACTTTTGTTTCCTCCTGTTGGTGGCAGTAGCACAAATAACACAGTAGCACAAATAACACAGCATCCATGGGACTTGACAACATCCCAGGCTGCGTTCTACACGAACTAGATAACGAACTGGCACCCCACCTAAGTACCATGTTCAATCATAGCCTCACCTCAGGCTTTGTGTCCACTGAATGGAGCACAGTGATGGTTATACCAGCCCACAAAGGGGAAGCCACCACGGACCCTGTGAGCTACCACCCCATTAGCCGGACAAGCCAGGTCTGCAAGGCTATGGAACGTATCATCATGGAACTTATAAACAATGACATTGGTATTCTTCAAACACTGGATCCCACCCAGTTCGGGTTTGTAAAAGGCAGATCATGTCTCCTAAACCTGTTAAACTTCTTTGAAGTGGTCACCAAAGCCGTAGATGAGGGTAAGGGGTTCACACAGCCTATCAAGATCTCGCCAAGGCTTTCAACACCATCCCCCAGTCTGAAATTATAGATAAACTCACTAAACTAGGTATAAATCCCTATGTCACAAGATGGGTTGCCAACTGGCTCACTGACAGAACCCACACTGTGAAAGTAGCAGACTCCAAATTTGACTTCAGACCAGTGACAAGTGGGGTTCTACAGGGTTCAGTCCTGAGTCCTCTCCTGTTTGGTATCTACTTCTCAGAAGTACAGGCTAGCACAGAAGGTCTTTGGCTAACGGAGTTCGCAGATAGCTGCAAAGTATGCACCATAATCGAAACTCCTAACGATGTGTACATCCTACAAAAGGGCCTCACTGAGACAGATGCCTGGTGTCAAAGCCATGGCCTCAAGTTCAACACCATAAAATGCATTGTCATCCCTTTTTGTAAAAACTCTATACCCATGAAAAACCACATAGGCGGTAGTCTACTTAACACCGAAAGTGTGATAAGAGACCTTGAGGCACAGGTGGACAGTGTTCTCTCCTTTGATAATCACATCACCACGGTAGTCAGGAAATCCTTCTACATGGCACACCTCATCACAAAAGGTTTCTCATCCATGAAAAAAGAGATCATTGTTCCCCTCTACTCGTCACTCATTAGACCCATTATAGAGTACATTGCCCCTTTTGGTATGTACCTCACAGGACATCTACAACAACTACAAAGGCCATAGAAATACCTCACAAAGAGGATTACCAGCCTCAAACAGATGCCCTATGCAGACTGTCTCAAAAAACTCCAACTTTACTTTGTCACATATTGCCTACTCACCGGCAATCTCTGCCTAACATACAAAGCTATGTCAAACCCAGAGCTGTTGGACATGATCCACTTAAAGAAATCCCAATCCCTCCAAGCTACATGCTCTAGGGACCTAAACCTTGTCACCACAATAAACAGAACATGCTGGAGGGATAGATTCCTGTCCCAGAGAGTTCCCATACTCTGGAACAAACTATCTATCTATATCAAACAAAGCTCCTCATTAGCATTCTTCAATAAAAATCTTGATGATTGGATGGGAGATAGGAAATTCACCCCGTGGATCACTTCTGTGGCTCTGCTCGACAGGGGCACAGGAAAATAATTTTCTTGGGAGGCGAAAGCCAGGGTATATTTTGGCTAGGCTTATATAGGCCCTAGGGCCAATAGCCTAGTACCTACCTATAAACCTATGGGGGAAGGCAGTCTGTGGGAGAGGCTAATGTAAATTAGCCATGTGCTCTCCAACCTGGAAATAATGACAAAAGATGATTAACATGGTAGGGCAATTCGCAGAATTGATTTATCCAGTTAAATTCTTCTCACAGAGGAACAGGTTATTGTTGTCAAAAAGATGGTGTTCACCCATGCATCCCCAAAGGAATGGTTGTGGTTCCTTTCATAACAGCAGGTAGGTGTCATGAAGCAAAGTATGCATGTGTGTGTGTGTGTGTGTGTGTGTGTGTGTGTGTGTGTGTGTGTGTGTGTGTGTGTGTGTGTGTGTGTGTGTGCAGGGGTGTAGGCAGGATTTTCAGATTTGTACTCAAAGCTCTTAGACTGCTGCCCCCCAACAAGCCACACCCACATCTACACATTGCTGTCCGTACACTTCCTTAAACTGCTGACCAGGCCACGCCCCTTTCATAATGCTACTCACTGAATGATCATTGTTAACCATATGCCAGGATACTAATTACTTGCATGACGAAGCAGCCTGAGCATTTCATATCTTCATGGGTCAAAAAACAAAATACCTTTTCGTTTAAAATGTTGTAGACTTCATTCCTGCATGCATTTCATCAAACAGAAGAAAAAAGACTAACTGCTAGGCAAATTGGATTATCAATGGTCGCAAGCGAAATAACAGCTACGCAAATTGAATTAACAGTTAATGTAGGAATGTAGGAATAACAGAAAGTCAATTAGTGGAATAAGCAGCTACTTTCCAGTAAAAAAAAAAAAAAACTTGGAACTCTATAGAATTAAACCCTTCCTTACCCCCTCTGCCAGGAAAACTATTGCCCAGACCCACCTCATTTCTTCCCTTTTCTATGCCTCTGCTATATATACAGACCTATCTAAAAACAACATCTCGAAACTTTCTACCTGTTATAATAGCATAGCTAGATTTATCACAAGCTCTCCATTTCAAACTCACCAATGCCTTAACCTCAAACAACTAGGATGGCTAGAATTACAGAACCATATACTCTGTCAACAGTTACTTATCACTCAAAAGATCCTATACCACCCCAATAACACCCCTATCCTCACTAATCTGATTTCACCATATAAAAATCTAGCTACACTACGTTCTGCAAATAAACTCCTGGTCTCCTCGATTAAATCTAACAACAAAGCTGGTGACTCACTTTTCTCAAACACTACAGGTAAAAACTGGAATCAGCTCCCTCCTGAACTTTCTACCCTAGCTTCTACTTCTCTATTCAAAAAACATATTAAAGAAAATCTTAAAACTCAGTGGCTTTGTCCTTGTGCTAACCCAGACTTTGTCCTTGTCCTAACCCAGACTGAAACATTTTTCCCCTCCTGCTCATACCCCTTCCCCTCTCCCCTAACCTACACCTCCAAATCTACTTACTTCTCTTTTTTTTCTCTCTTAGTAATAGGATAAAATATAAGGACTTGACTCTGTTTGCTCATACCCAACTTGTGTTTAGTGTACTTGTTTTTTTTTTTTATTTAGTTTAACTTTTAGCATAATGTATATAGTCAATATTTGTATTACTATATTTTTTCTTTAACCAATACTATCTCTGTACTTTTATTATACATGTCCTTGTTATATATTGTTAACTTTGTTATTGTTCATGCTTGGAGCTTTTCTCCCCGGGCCTCTACTGAAAATGGACATATATCCAGTTAGACTAGCCCGGTCAACAAATAAATAAAAATAAAAATAAAAAAAAAGATCTGTTGAAGATGAACATAACTGCTGCCATCTGTGACAAACGTGTTTTAATCTGTCTTGTGCTCTGCTTTTGGTGCACCAATATGTTTAGCAAATGAAAACATTTGCAATAAAAACAGCTACATACCTAGTAACTGGATAAACAGTGGAAAAATGATCCAGTTAGCAACCTCAGAAAAACAGTTTAATAAACAACGAATACATATCCTGGTTTACGTTATTTGATGCTCCATTTTTACTCTCATTGTTATGCAAAAAAAGTGTGCAGGAAAATAGCTTCTTCCATAGAAATAAAAAGAAAAAGAAACGCCAAATTATCATAATCGTTTAAAACAGTTTTATAACCAGGAATGCAGACAGTAGTTTAGTCTGTGATGCTCTGCTTATTAAGAACATAAAAAATCTGCAAAAAACAGCTAATTCTCTACATACAGTAGTCAGTCATATTTATATATAGTGGAAGAGCAGATTGTAAAGCTTTTTAGTAATATATGGACTGCAGTACTGGTTTAAAAGAAAAACTAGTTAGAAAAATAATTACTGAAGAAAATAGCTAAATGTATAGTACAGAAAAAAGTGCAATTTATCTGTGAAACAACTTAGCACAGCTGCAGACTACATCAACATTATAGGAAACGGATTCAGTCAGTTGTATAATACAGCAGTATATCATTTATGCATATGTAATACAGGCAAGACTACTGTAAATTTTCTTTTAGACGCCATTTTTTGCTGTCAGCTATATTTGCCACCTCCTATTTTTCTGTCAAGTACTATTCTAAAGCTTGTTTTATGACTTCCAAGTTGTTCAATGATTTAACCATCCATCCATCGTTTTCAGTAGCCTCATTATCCATTTCAAGGTTACCCAGCATGAAGTGGAAACAAATTCTGTAAAGGATCTTCACTCACTCCAGTATGCATGCAATGTCAAACATATAGTACACACACACCTAACTGCAGTTTGCACATCACTATTTCACCTGTCTCATACCTCTCAACCTAGAAAAATCAAAAATCTGGAAAAAGGCCCATGAAAATTAGGTACAATTGGCCAAAAATTGAGACACTGATTAACATAAAATGTGAGTACATAATCATGTAACCCCACCAACTCCAGTGGAATTGTGGGATGTCAATATGAAGAATGAAGTCCTTGAATAATAAATAATGAAAGGCATTTGAATTTCAGACTTTATATCCCTCAGAAAAATACATAATAATGCAAAACTTGTTATTCTAGCAACTAACTGAGTTTACAGGAACAATATTTAGTCTCTCCCTATATTTGTGCCTTTGTCCCATCATTATTTCTTGCTCTGAGAGATTAAGAGGTATGCAAGGATAGCATTTAAAAGTAACCAAAGTAACAGAGCAAAAAAAGTATCACTAACATATGCAAACCTTTACAGATTTTTGGCACTCCTGGTGATTGCTGCATATCTCAATGCTACTGAGGCTACTTCATACAAAAATTATAGTTTATAAAGTACATTCTATCTTTGTTTATTAGCTCTGCAAACAGTACCTTAAGAAAAGTAACAGATTTACTGTTTATCCTAAAACTCAAAACCTGGTGATGTTAAAAACACCAAGTTTTCTGTTTTTTTTTTTCTTAATCAGCTCATATACCTTAATTACATCTAAAATGAAAGGTACAGGCTACACTTAAAAAGAGGCTCCAAAGACCATCAAATCCAATGTGACAAAAGCTACAGGCAGTAAATAATTCAACTGTAAGGTATTATATATGAAGTTTGAAACTCAAAGATTTGTCATTCTGGATGGATGAGAGGTGCCTTTCTCACACACACACACACACACACACACACACACACACACACACACACACACACACACACACACACACACACACACTCCTAACACTGCTCGGTTAAATTATTTTTTCATTGCATTTGGATTGGATTGGATTGAAGGAATAATACAGTCGAAATCCAATGAAAAAATAAATTAGCCAAGTAGTGTGTCTTTACAATGTCTCCATATCAAAAACTTTCTGTTACATTAACTGACAAACACACGATCACTAAATAGCATGAAAGAACAGAATTTTTCTGAACCCCATCCTGTATTTCCAAGAAAAATAGGAGAGTGAATTTTGCCTCAGCAGTCCTGGTAGTAGTTTTGATTTAGTCATGATTTGGATAATATTAGGCATTGTAAGGATTCAAATGCTTGAAGGTTTTAAGTCTGAATGGAAATATTCGATAAATGATATTTTAATTTTGATCCAAAAGGTTGCTAAAAAGGGGTGTGTCAGATTAAAACTGTGGCAGTTGCTAAACACAGAGGACAGATAATTAGTAAAATGGTTCCCGGGAAAGTTCCTGACAGTCGCAGTTTGATTTTTAGGCATGAGAGAATTATTTTGAATAAGACATATTTGCATTGGTTTAGCGTGATACATTTAATTTCATGACAAGGGTAAGCAACAATCTGCCGTACAGTCTAGTCAGTTTGGAATAGTTGAACATTTGAGGGTTTTATATTAGTTACTAGTTGCCTTTTCTCTTTTATTATGTTGAAATTCCAAGTTCTTTTACAAGTTAATAATAGTTCAAAAGTAAGTCTAACCGAAACCAACAAAGGTGCGTTCAGTTACCTGAACCAATGCAGTTTTTTTTCCTAAAAGGATTGGAAATCTTTTATGCTTTGCCTCACTGTTTCAATACATTCTTCTCATTCCCTGTGTCATTTCACCCAATATAGTCCCATTCACTGGAAACATATGTAGAGAGGACAATAGTATGTTCTAGAATACCTTTAGAATCCAACGTTTTCCAAAAAATATAGATGAAGCCAAGGCCCTGGCAGAGTGGGCCTTGAGCCTGTCTGAAAGACATTTCTCATGGTGACTATAACAAAAGGTAATAAATAGCCTTAGAGAACCACTTGGAAATAGTCTGTTTTAACACAGATTGCCCCTTCACAAGAAATGAGCAATTGATCTGAAGATTTGAAAGATTTAGTTCTGTTAAGATAACATCTTAGCTGTTTGTGGACATCCAAGGTATGGAATATCCTTTCTCCCCCATTTTTAAGCTCAGGAAAGAAAACAGGGAGATAGATAGTTTGGCTTAAAGTCCCTGTCGAAAATGATGTAGGGTTGACTCATCTTAAGAGCTTGCAACTCAGATAGCCTACTTGCAGAGGTCAGAGCAGCAAGAAAAGTGGTTTCCTGGTTAACACTCTTAAGTCAGCCAGGTAAACTGGTTCAAATGGAGCAAGTGTTAGCTTCTCTGACACAAAACTAAGATTCAAAGGAGGGACCACCAGATTACTTGGAGGCCTCTTATGCAAAACCCTTTTCAAGAACTTTTTTCATAAGACTGCCTTGAAAAGAAGATTCCATGGACAGACAAGCTGAAATGGCTGACAAATTAACCTGGATAGATGAATAAGAAAGGTTATAGTTTAGTAACTTGCACAAATAGTGTAAAACCAGAGAAAAACTAGCCCTTAATGCGTGCTGATTATGTTGTTGTCACCAACTAGAAAATCTTTTCCATTTGCTAATATATGATTTTCTGGTAGTAGACTTTCTTTCCTACATTACTTCCTCCTACCCTATCATCCAGGCAGTCAATGATTATGAAGTACCTCTGTTCTTGAATGTATAATCCATTCTGTGAGGAAGCTTGTGATAATTGCCCTGGCCATTTCCTAGGGAACAGAGAAACATGGTCTTGGGGATGCCTTCTGAATCTTCAGGCGTACCATGGTTATTACTGGAACAGGTGGAAAGGAATACAGGAACATTCCATTCCAAAGAAAAGAAAAGACAACTGTCTTCCATGCCCTCTTGCATGGAGTCCTGGAACATAGTTTTGATAGACAATTGTTCACAGAAGAGGCAAAGAGGTCTACTTGAGGAACTCTGCACAGATAGATCAAATCTGACAAGACCTCCTGATCTAGTTTCAATTTGTGAGGGTCAGTCCTGGTACTGCTCAGCTTTTCTGCCACACAATTTTGCTCTGACAGAATGAAGAATGTCTGTAGAGTGAGATTGTGCTGTGAAGTGATTTTATGTGATTGCATCTACCCTGTGTGTCTCATACTCCCTGCACTTTTATATCTCCAAACCTGCTCCCACATCAAAGTCCAAAGTGTCTGTGATGAATGACTGCTTTGGAACAGGGATGGAGAAAGGGACACATGATATCTGTTCTCTCCACCAAAACATGTCTCTTCTGACAAACCCAAGTACTAGGATCTGAAAAGATAAAATATGCTTGATGCTGGGTCCAAAGCGATTTCAGATACCTGTGTATCTTTCTCATGTGGAGTCTTGCCAGGGGTATCATGAAAATCATAGATGCCATGAGACCCAAAATTCTGAGGTATTCCTTTGAAGTGATTCATGTTTGAGTGGCAAACCTTAGAAATAAATCTAGATAAAGATCTTTTTTTTATCCTATGGAAATACAGCTCTTTAAACTGAGGTGTCTAGTTAACATCATATGAACACTATCCTTTGTGAGGGAGTCAAGAAAGACTTTTGAATGTTCACTTGGTATCCCAGCATGTACAAGAGATCTCTCTTCCAAAAGACACATTTTGAAAAAGACACTGCAAAGATGAAGGACTCTTCTAAATATGAAAAATGTGGATACCCTGTAGCCTGCAATGGACAGACACTTTATGAGCACTCTTGGTACAATGGATAATTCAAAGGGTAAGACAGAGAACTGAGAATGCTTTTTAGACACACAGCCTTAAGAAACACCCAATGTCTGGATGAATATGGATGTGATGATAAGCATCTTTTAATTTTAGTGTTACCAGGAAAGTTGTAAATGGAAGAAGAGGTAACAGGTTATGAAGTGACATCATTTTGAAACTGGGTACTATCACAAACAGGTTTAAGAAAGAAAGATCCAGAAATGTTCTCCAAGCATTTTTTAGTACTAAACATCATTGAATAAAACCAGAAGTGGATCTGTCACTTCTTAGGACAGCATGTGATGAAGACCAGGAGGACATAAAAGAGTCTGCTCTGCAGGATGAGGAATGACCCCCTGGAAAGTAAGAATTTCCTCTCACTGCAATCTATAACCCTGTCAAATGGTTTTCAGAACACATTTGTCAGAAACAAGCTATTTCCAAATAGAAAAATGAAGATTCAGACTTTCTGGAGGAGAATAGGAGGCAGGATGGGAGAAGGTCACAAGGTCTCTTGAGTAGTCATTCAGACGTGTTGGACTGTCCTTTGTTCTGGCAAGTTTGAAATTTCTTTTTGAAACCTCCTTGCTACTTCTTCTTAAATATCTGTTTACCTGAATTCTGTTGAGACTATTTATTCTGTTTTTGCCAAAATTGGATGAGGAGAAAGAAAATCTCTTGAACAATTTGGAAAAGGAGGGAGATTCCCTGGGCCAACTTGCCCCTTTCACCATAATTTTGGTCACCTCTGCAGCAGAGTGGCCAAACACTAAATCTCCATATAAGGAAGAATTTAAAATGTATTTTTTTCAGTCATCTAGGAAGTTCTGAGAATGAGGTCAAGCAAACCTCATTAAAACATTAGCAGTGGCCATAGCTGTGGAAGAAACCTCAACAGAATCACACACACATTGCAAACAATGAGTAGTGACTTGTGCAAGAGAAGAAACAGGATGGGAGAAGGTCACAAGGTCTCTTGAGTAGTCATTCAGACATGTTGGACTGTCCTTTGTTCTGGCAAGTTTGAAACTTCTTTTGAAACCTCCTTGCTACTTCTTCTTAAATGTCTGTTTACCTGAATTCTGTTGAGACTATTCATTCTGTTTTTGCCAAAATTGGATGAGGAGAAAGAAAATCTCTTGAACACTTTGGAAAAGGAGGGAGATTCCCTGGCCAACTTGCCCCTTTCACCATAATTTTGGTCACCTCTGCAGCAGAGTGGCCAAACACTAAATCTCCATATAAGGAAGAATTTAAAATGTATTTTTTTCAGTCATCTAGGAAGTTCTGAGAATGAGGTCAAGCAAACCTCATTAAAACATTAGCAGTGGCCATAGCTGTGGAAGAAACCTCAACAGAATCACACACACATTGCAAACAATGAGTAGTGACTTGTGCAAGAGAAGAAACTAAGTTCTTTAAACTAGCTTTTCTTCACAGGAAGAAACTGTAAATAAAACATTCCTCATGCTTTCACAATATGTCAGAAATAACTTTACATATGATCCTGACAATTTAAAATTCTAAAAATCAAAGTCGCTGAAGTATACATTTTTTTCTCATATCTATCAATACATTTTCCCATTCTTATTAGAAAGTGTAGGATTGAAATTAACTGAGTGCTTATCAGCAGGTTTGGGAATAGTGAATAAACATTTAAAAGAATGAGGAACTTTATATATCCTAACCGCCTTTTTAGGGATAGCTGGATGACTATCATGAAAATTGACAGGAGTAAGGCACACATACTCTAAAGCAGGTAGGACAGGAGGAAAATTCTTCTGTAACAACTCGTAGTATTTTCTGAGGTACTGAGAAACCTTAGTGTTTTCCCTCTGAAAGCACTGGTACATTATAGCAATACTCTCAGAGAAAGAAAAGCCACCACAGAAAGAATAAGAAACTGAGTTTTCCTCCAAGTCGGAATAAAAAATCTGAGGACAAAACCATAATTACATCCCTACATCTTCCTGCTGAGATTCAGACTGTTGAATCTCTTCACAAAAAAGAGACATTTCTCTTTTTTGTTACTAGAAACTACTCTACAAGAATGATTGATAACCTGAATTAAACCATGAGGCAGTCCCAGTAAACTACTCCTATCCAAAGAAATTTGAGAAGGAGGAGTCCATCTTTGGTTTTCTGTTTCCTTTTGAAGGGAAAAATGGGGCCACCCATGTTAATAACAGCAACTGCTGCTTTCCAGTGATGGGTACAGCAACAATCTTGCTTGTTCCCCCTGCCAGGACCAATGGGTTGATCTTCTTTGCCAACAGAGGACACTCCAACAGCTGCAGAGGAGATGGCTAACCCCTCTGTCCATAGTGGCTGTTGTGCTACACCAGTATGTTCTAGAATACCTTTAGAATCCAACATTTTCCAAAAAATATAGATGAAGCCAAGGCCCTGGCAGAGTGGGCCTTGAGCCTGCCTGAAAGACATTTCTCATGGTGACTATAACAAAAGGTAATAAATAGCCTTAGAGAACCACTTGGAAATAGTCTGTTTTAACACAGATTGCCCCTTCACAAGAAATGAGCAATTGATCTGAAGATTTGAAAGATTTAGTTCTGTTAAGATAACATCTTAGCTGTTTGTGGACATCCAAGGTATGGAATATCCTTTCTCCCCCATTTTTAAGCTCAGGAAAGAAAACAGGGAGATAGATAGTTTGGCTTAAAGTCCCTGTCGAAAATGATGTAGGGTTGACTCATCTTAAGAGCTTGCAACTCAGATAGCCTACTTGCAGAGGTCAGAGCAGCAAGAAAAGTGGTTTCCTGGTTAACACTCTTAAGTCAGCCAGGTAAACTGGTTCAAATGGAGCAAGTGTTAGCTTCTCTGACACAAAACTAAGATTCAAAGGAGGGACCACCAGATTACTTGGAGGCCTCTTATGCAAAACCCTTTTCAAGAACTTTTTTCATAAGACTGCCTTGAAAAAGAAGATTCCATGGACAGACAAGCTGAAATGGCTGACAAATTAACCTGGATAGATGAATAAGAAAGGTTATAGTTTAGTAACTTGCACAAATAGTGTAAAACCAGAGAAAAACTAGCCCTTAATGCGTGCTGATTATGTTGTTGTCACCAACTAGAAAATCTTTTCCATTTGCTAATATATGATTTTCTGGTAGTAGACTTTCTTTCCTACATTACTTCCTCCTACCCTATCATCCAGGCAGTCAATGATTATGAAGTACCTCTGTTCTTGAATGTATAATCCATTCTGTGAGGAAGCTTGTGATAATTGCCCCTGGCCATTTCCTAGGGAACAGAGAAACATGGTCTTGGGGATGCCTTCTGAATCTTCAGGCGTACCATGGTTATTACTGGAACGGGTGGAAAGGAATACAGGAACATTCCATTCCAAAGAAAAGAAAAGACAACTGTCTTCCATGCCCTCTTGCATGGAGTCCTGGAACATAGTTTTGATAGACAATTGTTCACAGAAGAGGCAAAGAGGTCTACTTGAGGAACTCTGCACAGATAGATCAAATCTGACAAGACCTCCTGATCTAGTTTCAATTTGTGAGGGTCAGTCCTGGTACTGCTCAGCTTTTCTGCCACACAATTTTGCTCTGACAGAATGAAGAATGTCTGTAGAGTGAGATTGTGCTGTGAAGTGATTTTATGTGATTGCATCTACCCTGTGTGTCTCATACTCCCTGCACTTTTATATCTCCAAACCTGCTCCCACATCAAAGTCCAAAGTGTCTGTGATGAATGACTGCTTTGGAACAGGGATGGAGAAAGGGACACATGATATCTGTTCTCTCCACGAAAACATGTCTCTTCTGACAAACCCAAGTACTAGGATCTGAAAAGATAAAATATGCTTGATGCTGGGTCCAAAGCGATTTCAGATACCTGTGTATCTTTCTCATGTGGAGTCTTGCCAGGGGTATCATGAAAATCATAGATGCCATGAGACCCAAAATTCTGAGGTATTCCTTTGAAGTGATTCATGTTTGAGTGGCAAACCTTAGAAATAAATCTAGATAAAGATCTTTTTTTTATCCTATGGAAATACAGCTCTTTAAACTGAGGTGTCTAGTTAACATCATAGGAACACTATCCTTTGTGAGGGAGTCAAGAAAGACTTTTGAATGTTCACTTGGTATCCCAGCATGTACAAGAGATCTCTCTTCCAAAAGACACATTTTGAAAAAGACACTGCAAAGATGAAGGACTCTTCTAAATATGAAAAATGTGGATACCCTGTAGCCTGCAATGGGCAGACACTTTATGAGCACTCTTGGTACAATGGATAACTCAAAGGGTAAGACAGAGAACTGAGAATGCTTTTTAGACACACAGCCTTAAGAAACACCCAATGTCTGGATGAATATGGATGTGATGATAAGCATCTTTTAATTTTAGTGTTACCAGGAAAGTTGTAAATGGAAGAAGAGGTAACAGGTTATGAAGTGACATCATTTTGAAACTGGGTACTATCACAAACAGGTTTAAGAAAGAAAGATCCAGAAATGTTCTCCAAGCATTTTTTAGTACTAAACATCATTGAATAAAACCAGAAGTGGATCTGTCACTTCTTAGGACAGCATGTGATGAAGACCAGGAGGACATAAAAGAGTCTGCTCTGCAGGATGAGGAATGACCCCCTGGAAAGTAAGAATTTCCTCTCACTGCAATCTATAACCCTGTCAAATGGTTTTCAGAACACATTTGTCAGAAACAAGCTATTTCCAAATAGAAAAATGAAGATTCAGACTTTCTGGAGGAGAATAGGAGGCAGGATGGGAGAAGGTCACAAGGTCTCTTGAGTAGTCATTCAGACGTGTTGGACTGTCCTTTGTTCTGGCAAGTTTGAAATTTCTTTTTGAAACCTCCTTGCTACTTCTTCTTAAATATCTGTTTACCTGAATTCTGTTGAGACTATTTATTCTGTTTTTGCCAAAATTGGATGAGGAGAAAGAAAATCTCTTGAACAATTTGGAAAAGGAGGGAGATTCCCTGGGCCAACTTGCCCCTTTCACCATAATTTTGGTCACCTCTGCAGCAGAGTGGCCAAACACTAAATCTCCATATAAGGAAGAATTTTAAATGTATTTTTTTCAGTCATCTAGGAAGTTCTGAGAATGAGGTCAAGCAAACCTCATTAAAACATTAGCAGTGGCCATAGCTGTGGAAGAAACCTCAACAGAATCACACACACATTGCAAACAATGAGTAGTGACTTGTGCAAGAGAAGAAACAGGATGGGAGAAGGTCACAAGGTCTCTTGAGTAGTCATTCAGACATGTTGGACTGTCCTTTGTTCTGGCAAGTTTGAAACTTCTTTTTGAAACCTCCTTGCTACTTCTTCTTAAATGTCTGTTTACCTGAATTCTGTTGAGACTATTCATTCTGTTTTTGCCAAAATTGGATGAGGAGAAAGAAAATCTCTTGAACACTTTGGAAAAGGAGGGAGATTCCCTGGCCAACTTGCCCCTTTCACCATAATTTTGGTCACCTCTGCAGCAGAGTGGCCAAACACTAAATCTCCATATAAGGAAGAATTTAAAATGTATTTTTTTCAGTCATCTAGGAAGTTCTGAGAATGAGGTCAAGCAAACCTCATTAAAACATTAGCAGTGGCCATAGCTGTGGAAGAAACCTCAACAGAATCACACACACATTGCAAACAATGAGTAGTGACTTGTGCAAGAGAAGAAACTAAGTTCTTTAAACTAGCTTTTCTTCACAGGAAGAAACTGTAAATAAAACATTCCTCATGCTTTCACAATATGTCAGAAATAACTTTAACATATGATCCTGACAATTTAAAATTCTAAAAATCAAAGTCGCTGAAGTATACATTTTTTTCTCATATCTATCAATACATTTTCCCATTCTTATTAGAAAGTGTAGGATTGAAATTAACTGAGTGCTTATCAGCAGGTTTGGGAATAGTGAATAAACATTTAAAAGAATGAGGAACTTTATATATCCTAACCGCCTTTTTAGGGATAGCTGGATGACTATCATGAAAATTGACAGGAGTAAGGCACACATACTCTAAAGCAGGTAGGACAGGAGGAAAATTCTTCTGTAACAACTCGTAGTATTTTCTGAGGTACTGAGAAACCTTAGTGTTTTCCCTCTGAAAGCACTGGTACATTATAACAATACTCTCAGAGAAAGAAAAGCCACCACAGAAAGAATAAGAAACTGAGTTTTCCTCCAAGTCGGAATAAAAAATCTGAGGACAAAACCATAATTACATCCCTACATCTTCCTGCTGAGATTCAGACTGTTGAATCTCTTCACAAAAAAAGAGACATTTCTCTTTTTTGTTACTAGAAACTACTCTACAAGAATGATTGATAACCTGAATTAAACCATGAGGCAGTCCCAGTAAACTACTCCTATCCAAAGAAATTTGAGAAGGAGGAGTCCATCTTTGGTTTTCTGTTTCCTTTTGAAGGGAAAAATGGGGCCACCCATGTTAATAACAGCAACTGCTGCTTTCCAGTGATGGGTACAGCAACAATCTTGCTTGTTCCCTCTGCCAGGACCAAGGGGTTGATCTTCTTTGCCAACAGAGGACACTCCAACAGCTGCAGAGGAGATGGCTAACCCCTCTGTCCATAGTGGCTGTTGTGCTACACCACAGGGATTCAGGTTAAAAGATGAGCGGTCTGAGGTACGACAAATGACCTCAGCAGAGTCACCCACCTTCAGCTCAGGCAAATTGCTAGCCTGTTCGTGTGGCAAAAACTGTTTGCTTAACTTTTTCTTTTGTGGCTGGAGGAAGGACCAACCGTGGGATTGACAACCTGTTCCACGAACAAGCCAGAAATGGTGCCTCTTTCCCTGGGAAGACAAGCAATAAATGATGGTGATGCTATCAGCCCATAGAAGTTGCTTTTTTGACAGAATAAAACACAGTAAAAAGTATTTACAAACACTATGACAACCCTACAATGGAAAATGAAACACCATTTCTCCACAGAAAATATGTTACCAGTTAGTTTACTCTACTTTAAAACTGGCAGAAAAAATGAGTGTTCCATTTAAAAGTACATTAGAGTCTTGAGACAATCTGTTAAAACACAGCCCTCCTTAATTTAATTAACTTTTTTGAAGAGGAAAGTAATAAGACATCAGTAAATATAAGAAAATGGAAGTTTTTTCCCCAAAAGGGAACTTACCTGCCCAGCAAAGAAAAACACAGTCTGATCATTGATCCTAAAAAGCCTCAAATTAGTGTACCCTTCAGTGGAAGTAAAGCTATGAAGGGCTTCATACCTAAACTTGTCTTTTAGTCAGCTAATCTTGAGCTGCTTCACAGTTTGGGATCATGTAAAGTGTCCTAAAGCTTTGGAACCTGTCTGGCTGCAATATCATCAGCAGGATATAACCCATATAGCTAAGGCTACTGTAGCAGTGATCATTATGAAGAACATCAGCTATAAGTGTGGGAAGAGAATCATTTTTGCATGAAAATGACTGACACCTGCTTATTTAATGAACAAATATCTGCCTTTGCATGATTAGTTTGTATTTGTGTAAAACAAATCAGAATACATTACTGTTAGTGTATTAAAAATTAGACTCACGCAACTGTGATGTACACAGTTTAAAAATGGACTGATAATGATGGGTATGGAGGTCATTATGAATAAAAGTGGCTTACCCTTATTCTCATTCAATCACAGTATATTAATCATTGATCAAGCATAGTACGGCTGATGTAAAATCATGTGAAACAAGCTGTAATACATGTCTATGCCCATTTTTATCACAATCGGACATCTATTAATCGAGTTGTTATAATTGGTGGTTTTCAACAGTCTGTGGACGAATGTGACTGATGTCTCTGTGTATCTGATGACAATTGAACAATCATTACTCTAAATTTATATTTCTAATGTGCATTTGTGTGAACAGAGTTATAATATATTAATGTAACCAGTTTTGTTTGATCAATAAAGTAGCTGTAACTGATAAGTGAGAGGTCTTTTTTTCAATATAACTGACTGATCGCTGTTGTCTTTTGACCAAATGTTATGGTCATTGATCTTGCTTGTGATGGGCAGTGTCATTTTTTGTGTGTGTGCGTGCGTGCGTGCGTGTGTATGTGTGTGTGTGTGTGTGTGTGTGTGTGTGTGTGTGCATTGTAAAGCTCTTGTTTGTAAACATTTTATGCCTATTCCTAATACAAATAAGTCTGCCAATCAAAATGTGGATATTTGGCTGTAGCAGATTGTGCATGCAGAGTGCTGACTAAACCAGCTATATTTTACAAACCTAGTGAGGATGCAACCAATACTTTGACTTTACAAATATTAGTTTATTATAACTTTGCAACATCCTTCCTGTATATATCTTTAGATTTATTTTAGAATAAAAATGCACATCTTCTTGATGGTTACACAGTCTAATGTATGCTATTTAAAAACATGAACATACTGGCACAGTATTCATTTTTGTGTTAAGCAGTAATAGAGAATATTGGCATCTGAACTTTTTCTAGTGCTTAGAAGTGTACATCAGGAGCATAATATGACAGTTGCCACATCTTTCTGACAGCTATATCAAATTGGTGGCATGGCATTTACCTATGTTACAGTCAAATCTGGCATTTCTGACAGGGGCTGTGTAACTAAACTAACAGAAAAATACTGAAAATGAGACCAACATAACACAATAATGTTATGACAGAAAGAAGACAAAATTAGCATAAATATTACACTTAGGATGATTGATGTTATCCTTCATTGAACACTGTAAAGTGAGACTTAACCAAAATGTACAGAGATTAAGGCTGCCAAACAGCAGTAATCAGACATACATAATTGCTAGAATGTTTCACTAATTTCATCTGTATAGGAGGCTAGCACCCCCCACCCCGACCTACCATCCAGCTCCTTCTCTTTTAAAGAATCTTTGGTCCAGGGGTTTAAAGAAGTTTGCACCTCTTTTACAAATAAAACTGATGCAAAAGTACAATAGCTACACAGAACAGTTACTGGCAAACATAAAAAAGAAGAAAAAATACCAATCTGGTTAATGACCAACAGACAACTCTTTCTGCTCATGTAACTACGCCAGCTGGTGTTCTAAACCCAAACCAAAGAATGGAAGGTCACCTAGACAGACCATTCAGTAAAAACTGCATGAAAAACCCAGCCAAGCTCAAGTGTTCACTGTGTGATACCTTAAACCTCCTGTAATGGAGACCCATGGGATATATGCAAATGGCACCTTAAGGACATCAAGTGTTTCAGCTACATGACTTCTGAATCGCCATTACTTTTTTTTTTACTTTTTAAGTCTTTATGGTTACATCTAATCTGGTTAATTAATAACAGACAACTCTTTCTGCTCATGTAACTAAGTTACCTGGTATTCTAGACCCTGACTTACAAAGCACCTGGCACTTTGCAATTGCATTTGCTGTCTGATCATATCATTTGTCATTGTATTGGACCTAAAATGTGTATGCGTTTCTCCAGAAAATAGATTTTTTTATGTCAATGGATATGTGTTTGAGCTATCTCTCCCCTACAATTTGGACTTCTGAAGTGACAAACATTACATGACCCTACGATTATATGTGTGAATCAGTATCTTTGAAATCATCATCTAAGAAGCAATCCTGACTAGATGACAGGTGTACATGCCATATATGTGGCACATTCCACACTTTCAAAATGTGACCCATGCCATGACTGTTGTCAATCAGCTATGTATATAGTGTGTGCATTACAGGAACAAGCATCATACATGCATGTTGTATAATACTTTGTTGGAGTTTTGTCACCATCAACCACTAATGTTTATGCAACAAAGAGAATACTTTGGTACAGCCAATATGATGTGTGAGAGGTGACTGTGGTACACTTGAGTAACTCATCCCTGGAAGATATCTTATGATGTATATGAAAAGGGGTGCATTGTTCTTAGTTATTGGTGTGATGGGGGCTGAAAACTAGGACCTATAGTTCCCTTTGATTTCAATGTCCCTCACATACTCAGGAGTTGTGATACATACAAGGGAGTAGTCACCACTGTGGGCACATGCTGGTAGGCATTCCGCATACCATCTACCTAAGTACACAGATCACATACCAATCCATCTGCTTATGGGATTGTGCTGTCTATATTATAACTGCATCGTGCATTTGTTTTTATAACATAAAACATCCCCCATGATTTTCGCTCATCTCTTGTGTCTCCATGGCTGTAACAGAAATCCTTTCTTTGTGTTGATACTGTCTGCAGTATACTATTATAACACTTGGATTCGTTGATTTTCCACAATCTGCACACCTCCACAAAGCAGTTTGGACAAAGGATGTGTAAGTCATTCTTGACATGTCAGACATAAATAGTGAACAGGAAAGGGCCTAGCACAGAGCCCTGAGGTAGAGACTTGATCACTTGACTATAGAAATAGGTCACGTCACACACTTCAGCATATTTATCTGTCACATAATTGATCCAATGGATTATCGTCTTGGTGATACAGGTGTTTATGGCCACTTGTGACAGTGTCTCAGTAATATCTTAGTATGGCTTTGTGTGAAATGCCTTGGTAAGGTCAAGTTATGCAGGATGATAGTGCTGTCATAATGCATGTCCTTGTTAATCTTCTTGAGGCATCTAATAGATGTAATGGACATGAAGTATCCTGAACAAATCATACAATTTTTTGCACACAGTCAGGATATTACCTGTGTCATTATAGAGACGGTCCATTTGACTTGCTGGTATACCTCACAGATGAGAGTTAGGATGTGTCTGTACATGCATACATCAGGTGATGACCCACCCCCCCAGTCAGAAGGATGCATGTTGATATACATCCTTCTGTGAGAACATATTATATCTAGGCTGTGTTGAAGTATGGATCCAACCTTATCTAGTAGGTCAATGTTCTGAGTCACACTGTAGGCAACCTGTGATGTCATAGCCAACTGATTCTGTTTTTATTCAAACAGAACACACATATGTGCTGCCCTCCTTAGAATAGAAACGGATTAATGTATGCATGCATACTTTGGCTGATAGCCAGTGGTGACAAGAGGGTGACGATTGCTAGATGTCTGTTGGCATTTACATG